>NC_082642.1:133546760-133847131 GCF_028023285.1 Balaenoptera ricei
ACTTGAGTTTGCCACTCCCTGCCTGCCACACCAAACCCCATCCATCTCAGAAAATAGAGGACATTTTGAAGAAGTGCTTCTGACGAAACCACTTAAGCACCAGGGACATTTGCCAACTGTTGTTTTGATACTACTGCAAATTTTACAATGATACCACATTTTCCAACCATTTGTTTTTCATCCCAATATTTCTGACCTTTTTAAGTAATAGCAAATTTTTCAACTGTAATTTCTTTTTAAACACCAAGGAGTATTAAATCTCCTTCATGCAAACATATTATCATCCTTGTAACTTGTGTGGCCCGCATCCCATCCTTATCCTTTTGAAGAGAAACATGTGGTTTCACTCTTATTTCATCTGTTTAATATGTCCTACACTGTTAAATAGAGTTATTCTTCCAAATGACCTATATGCTTTCATACATTTTTCTTTTCTTGCTTATGATATTATCTCTGCTTGAGAATTCCTTGATAGTCTTCTCCACCTAACTGAATCCTATAGTTTATTCAAGATGAAGAATACCATTATATTCTATCTCAAAATATGTCTCTTGGCATATGGATTATTTGGAACTAAAGACAGTTGAGAACCAGCAGACACAGAGAAAGCTCTCTGCCTCCCACTAACTTCCAAACAAAATAAAGTATGAACTTCCCCTTTTGTAAAGGAAATTTACATTTATAAAGGAAATTTCTATTTGTAGAGATGTCTCCAAACCAGAAAGAGAGCTACATCCAGGAGACACCTCACCACCCCAGAGACTCTTATCTGCATAACAATAGGCCCCTTATTTACCAGACATCTCCCCCCCTCCCCTCCTCATAACTTGCCTCCCTCACCAGCAGCCCCAAACCCCTTTTCCTTTGTTTAACCTAAGTTGGTATATAAGCCTCAAGCATCTGACAGCCGCCTAGAGCCAAATTTGTCTTTGTGAATTCTCATGCACCTATAGGTATTTAAAACTATTTTTTCTTATTAGTCTGTGTTTAATCAGTTTGCTTTTTTGGGCCCCAGGCTTGAACCTAGGAAGGTGGAAGAAGAGGGATTTTTCTCCCCACAAAGGCCCACCCCAAATATGTCTTCCTCTTCAAAATGCTTTCCTCTTGATGTTCCTAGCACATCACTTCACACATGAGTAGGAAGTTGAATATACTCAATCTGTTCACAATTACCACTAATAGAGGTTCAAAAGTGAAGCTCTATCAAGACTCTAGAAGTAAAAGTTTTAAGGTTAAATAGTCCACACTTGTTCCCAATTTGTAAAGTACTCAAGTTTTCATCCGCTCTTTCTTTACATCCCTATTGCCCTGAGTGACTGCTCCCTTGAAACATCTAACGTACATCTTGTCTCTCACCTTACACAAAAGCAGGTATAATCCATCTGTGACTTTTCAGGCCCTGGATAATAATCATTAAGGGTTGTTGAACAGTGAAGGAAGGAAGGAAGCATAACCAAGCAGGACGCTATGGGGCCTTCCCAGGACAGACCCCTCCCCCATATCCTCTGCTTTAGCTCCTCTCTGAAGTACCTAGATAATAGTATCTGATGCCCATTTTCTGAGTTGTTTCAGAGATGCTAAAACCCCCACTAAATGGAAGAAATTAACTACTTGAAAACCGAAAGCAAGTAGCCCCCAGACCTACTGGAGCCTACGGATTGATCATGTTAACCCCTGTGACACTGCCCCGTTACCTCACCATCAACCAATCAGAGAATTGTGTGAGCCGATCTCACACCCTGGGACCCCCCCTCCCTCACCTTGCCCTTAAAAATGTTTTCCTGAAACCCATCAGGGAGTTTGGGTTTCTGGAGCACTAGCTGTTCTGACTCCTTATAGGCGCCAAAGCTGCACTTCCCTTCATCACAACCCGGTGTCTGCAGATTGGCTTTACTGCGTGCTGGTGAGCTGACCTGACCCAAGTTTGGTTCAGTAACGGAAGGAAGGAAGGGAGGGAGGGAGGGAGGAAGAAAGAAAGAAATTGTAAAAGAAACTTGGAGAAACTGTAGGGAAGGAGAAAGTGTCCCTCCACCCTCTCAGGGTCTCTGGCTGGGTCTGAAAATTAAACTGACCAAGACAGATTAACAGGAGAAAAGTATACAAATATATTTAATCTAAGTTTGACATCACATGGGATCCTTCCTGACAAAAAGAAGACTCAAAGAAACAGACCTGAGTATTTCATGCTAGGTTTTACCAAGAGTAGACAGTCATAGAGGAGTATGATGGGTTAGGGGAGGTCAGATGACCTTCCTGCTTCTCTTGTTTTCTCATACTCCTTCAGCTTAAAATATTCGCTATTCCAATAGGCTTCTGTTGGTTACATTGCAGTAAGCATTTGTATATGGAATTGCTCTTTAAAAGAAGGAAGTCTGCTTCTTTACAAACACAGGTTTGTAGATTCTCTTTCATTTTCTTGCCTAAAACGTCAGCTCTGTAAATTGTTGTAGCAGCTTAATAAACAAATATTAAGTTGTGAGCTCCCTGAGGACACCTATGTCTTATTCAGTGATATTTCTCAAGAATTTCATGACTAGTGGGTAGGCAAACTGGCCTACATTGAATTGAGAATATATTGTTATTAATTCTCTTAGGACCCGTGAAGCCCTCGCTCTCTTTGTCCATCCACATGGCAAAACTGTGGGAAGAATAACAATCAGAGAGATCTGAAAATCGCTCATTTGATGTATTTTACTGGTACATGAAAGGACAAAAGCCTAGGCAATCACTCTCTCCTCTGAATGCCATTTGCCTCAGATCAATAATATGCAGAAAATACAATCACAGGATAAATGAGAATCGTCTTGCCTCCAAAGCCCAGCACAAAAGGAAAAAAGATACACTGTAATAAGATAACTTTTGTCAGTTACAATGCACTGCTTTCAGAATGCTGTTTCCATGCCTCCTTAGTTGCTCCTATTACATTCTAGTAACTGCTAAGATTGAGATGCACCAAAGTTAGGTTGAGTGTTTAGGAAACACGGACTTAGGTGGCCTTATGATTTGTTAACTTATTAAAAGGCATGTTATTTCCTGGACAAACTAAATGAGAACCCTGACATCTCCTTATATTTTTAAAGTTCTGTGGTTCATTTGTCAAACTGCAGTACATACCGGATTCAGAACCTCCCTCACTTCTTGCTTACCCCGTGCCTGGTTTTAATCTCACATTTAAGTTTAAATGGTGAATTGCCTTAGAAGGCTGGTAAATTAGTTTTAATGTTTATTAAACACCAAATACAAGTGGATCATTCTGCTAGATGCTTTAATTGGTATTCTACCCAATTTAGCCCTTAAACAACCATTCTGAGGCCTATGGTTTTGTTTCTATTTATACTTGAGGAAACGAAATATTAAGCGACCCAGTCACCACGGGCCCACCTCACTCACCCCCCTCACCCCCGCCAAACAAATCTGAGGTTGCCTATTAGACGCCCCATCAGAGTTCATGACCTTTCCATTGTGCCAGACCTTTCCATTGTATCCAACCCATGGCAGTTTTAAATGGCACCCTCTTTATGAAACAGGGTCAGACTAGGTTTTCTCCAACTACCCACCCCATCCCCCCCAAAATTGTACAATATGAAAGCAATTTTCCTTATTCCTTCAATCTCCCAGATGAACCAACCTCAAAATAGGTCCAACCAAGAGCCACTTGGTCTAGTGAAAAGTTTGGTGCCAGCTGAGGAATTACAGGATCTGAGTTCCCTCCACCCCTGACTCTAACTGGCCGTGTAACCTGTGCCCAATTAGTCAACTCCTCTAAGCCTCACATTCCTCACCTTTAAATAAGAAGGTTAAGCATCCAGTTCCACAGGATATTTTTGTCTGATTTATAATGGAATTTCTAAGAGAGTAGGTATATTTTATGTTTCTTTTAAATTAGCATTTGATCAGTAAACTGCAAAGTAGAGACATTGCCCACAACCTTAAAAAAAGACAGCACAGTCTCTCAACCACACTCTAATGTCATTTGGATTATGTCCTCCCACAAATCCCTTTTTTTTTTTTTAAAGAATGAAATAGAGACACAGATGTAGAGAACAAACGTATGGACACCAAAGGGGGAAAGCGGCGGGTGGTGATGGGATGAACTGGGAAATTGGGATTGACATATATACACTAATATGTGTAAAATAGATAACTTAATAAGAACCTGCTGTATATAAATAAATAAATAAATAAAACTTTTAAAAAAAGAATGCAATGATTTAAAAAACTCATTAATGTGTTTTTGTTTATTATTTGGCATTGAAAATGTGCTGTTCCTATATTGAAACGCCAATATCCAAAG
Source organism: Balaenoptera ricei (assembly GCF_028023285.1). Classification (NCBI taxonomy): domain Eukaryota; kingdom Metazoa; phylum Chordata; class Mammalia; order Artiodactyla; family Balaenopteridae; genus Balaenoptera; species Balaenoptera ricei. Next base: position 133,551,055 of record NC_082642.1, read on the forward strand.
CCTACTGAAAGAGAGTGGATTCTTTGAGATGTTCCAAGTCCAGCAGCACTTTAACGGTCAAACCGTAATAAATCGGGATGACAGCTGCTCATGGTGCATTTCATGGTGCGAATGGTACGGGCTTAGCAGCGTCCCATTAAATTAATGAGGAGCCCTGGCCTCTTTGGCCAGCAGGAGTGAGCAACATAATGGAGCCATCCAAACACCTTTCCACCCCTGGGAATGAAAGGCGAGATTGAAAGGACAACCAGTTCAGTTAAGTGTTTGGCTTTCCACACAATTTATCCCCTAGATCAGGCTGTTACTCCATTATTCCCTCAGTTGGTTTTCAAGATCAGCAGCTGCTAAAATAGCCTTTTTAAGGTATTTTAGGTTGTTGACACCCTTGTCTCCTGAATAAATAATAAATAAAAGAACCAGGAATCCCTCCAGAACTCTAGCACTCTCTAGTGAAGGTGTCCTTTGAATTGGGATGCATAAAGTGGGCTTTCACTTGATGGTCTGCTTGTTTTTACCATCAGCAACCAAAGGGTCTGCTATATAAAGGAAGGCATCTTGATTAGTTAAAGGTAAATAAATAAATGAACAGGGAATCTAATTTTGCTTGAGGCAGAATGCCAAAATGGGAGAAATGTTGGATTAGGAATTAGGCAAGTTGTGCTACCAAGAACCTGTGCAGCCAAGAACAACTCATGGCCTCTCTCAAGATCTCAGTCTCTTCGTTGGTAAGAGAATTGGTTTGACAATATGATGGATAAATTTTTCCAACATTTTGAAATATATGGCTCTCTTTGAAAACGAAGAGAAATATGGTCAATGAGTAGGTAGTTGATGCTGTTGTTGAAAATAAATATCCCAGGATTTATCTTTTCTTGGGCATAGATCTTCTTCTGTAAATGGGAATAGTATTCTACACTATTTTCCTCTCAGTGAACACACAGACTCGAATTTGTGGAAATTTTATTTATGTATTAAGGGTAGGCACACAGAACATTCTTCATATTGCCACTATTAGTATCCTTTACCATGACTCATATCACCTGTTAGACAACATTGATCAACTAGTCTTGACACAATTTGTTTGTTTTTCTACTTTCTTTAGTCCATAATTTAATTCTCTTAACCACCAGAAACAAATCCTCAGACATCACTTTGAAAGAGTTCATGTCTTATAATCTTTTTCAACATAGATCATGCAGTGACTGCGTTTCCATTTAGTGAATTAATCCTCTATGTCTTTTCTGATTCCTAATACTGCCTTGCCTCATCATCCCAATACTCATTAACATCTTACCCAGAGAATGGAAGTTTAAAGAAAACTGTTGAAGATCAAAGATAATTTATAGGTTTGAATAAAAGTTTTAAATTACAGAAACCAGTAACATTAACATTTACATGAAGAAACATATAAGGGATTGCTGGATCTGTATGTTCTACAGACTTCTGACAGAGCTAAAGCCCCAGGAAAATAATAAGATCAAAATTTAATATGCAGTTTCTTTGTAGGTTTTTATAAAAGTCTGCAAAGAAGAGAAATAACAAACTTGAATATGTATTATCTGTCAAGCACTTTACCTGTATTAGCTTGTTTTATCTCATATTAGCCCTAAAAGTATTATATTATGAGTTCTGATTTACAAATAACAAAACTGAGACTAAGTGAGGTAAAGTAATGAATGCATAGTCTTATAGCTAGGAAACAGCAGAATCAGTATTCCAACTCTGGTCTTGAGGGCTCTAAAAATGTTATGGTTTTTTTTCACAGTATGTCACTGCAAGAACATTTGTGTGTGTGTGTGTATTCTGTATTTTTCAAGAGAATTGCAAAAACCTATTGGATAGTCCCTTTTTTCTTTTTGGTCTTCTTACTTTTCTTCCTCTCTTCCTCCTTAAGTTCAAAGTGAAGACTTTTTATTTCAATTCTTTCCAACCTGCCAAGATTCTGAACCTAATAATAAAATATTATTTATATATTCATATTAAAGTGTAGTTGATTTATTACCAATAATAATAAAAAATTATTTTATTCCATTATTATAGTTAGCATATATTGAGAACAATATAGCCTAAACCCTTGGCAAGCATCCTCTCACTTAATACATGATAAGGATAGGTGCTATAATAAATGTTTACACTTGAAAACAAAGGTTTAAGGAGACTTAGAAACTTGCCTAAAATAAAAATTCTTGGTTGTTTCTAAAGAAAAAAAAAAATCTCATATCTGTTTAATTATAAAGCTTGTATTCTTGACCACTATGAAGAAATCTAGAACTGAGAAAGAAAATATATGGTAATTTTTTTATTTCAAGTAGATGGGATTTAATTATATTCAATTATATTTTTTTAAAAATTTTGGTTGTTGATCTTTATTCTAAAAAGTACCTTTAACTTTTTGCTCTTCAAAAAACTGCTTGTTCTACACTTAGGAAAGACGAAAAAGAAAGAAAAACCAACCAAACCGAACAAAATGCTGCTGATATTATGATATAACACTGCCATCCAGTGGCCATTAAGGGAAGCACATAGCAAATGCTTCATGGCTGCAAACGATCATTAGTGCAATTATTTAAATATAAAATAAAATGCTGAGTTGAAAAGAAATATTTGAGTAGTAAAGTTCAATTTTATTATTTACCCTGGACCTGAGGCATCTCAAAGTGAATAAACTAACCCTGTCTGTGTCATGACGTAAATGTTAGTGCTAGAGGTCTTTAAACAATTTTAAAACGCAAATAAAAGAAAATGAAGACATTTGTGCAATTGGGAATTTCTCTTTAAATTTTGTAAATGTTTTAGTTCAACACAATTTTTATTAGCATATATGTTTCAAAAACATGTTGACGAGGCTTCCCTGGTGGCGCAGTGGCTGAGAATCTGGCTGCCAATGCAGGGGACACGGGTTCGAGCCCTGGTCTGGGAAGATCCCACATGCCGCGGAGCAAATGGGCCCGTGAGCCACAACTACTGAGTCTGCGCGTCTGGAGCCTGTGCTCCTCAACAAGAGAGGCCGCGATAGTGAGAGGCCCGCGCACCATGATGAAGAGTGGCCGCCACTTGCTGCAACTAGAGAAAGCCCTCGCACAGAAACGAAGACCCAACACAGCCAAAAATAAATAAATAAAATTTTTAAAAAACATGTTGAAATTGCCCATGTAAATGCAGTGCTGGGCTTGGTGATTGATGTGCACAAAGAGCAAAACCAACTGGTTTTTGGTTCTTAAGGCATGGATGCTACTATTAAATACAGCCTCTTGGATTTTTTGTATTGCATGTAGATTAATGCACATACTTTATTTTTCATTATTTGTTGGTTTTGTTTTGTTTGTTTCTATGTTTGTTCAAACATTTTTTTTTCTTTATTTATTGGTTTATTTAAACCACTGGTGCCAAAGACATCTGTCCATAATGAAAGGCAAAATCCAGAGCTCTTGGATTCAAAACTGTTTCAAATCATGAATCGGAAGAAGCTTTGATTACCCATTTAGAAAAGATTTATTAAGATTTGGTGAGGTGCTACACATATAGTAAATACGGCATAGTCTTGCCTTCAAAGTAATTACTGTTCACTTCAGAAAACAAAAACACAAATATACAAAGCAACATTCACAATGTGAGGAACAGGCATGGAATCCAGTCTTCTTGTTCATAGGCGTTATCTCAAGAAGCCAGCAAGTGCTTCACACATGGTAAAGACCCAACTGTTGCTGGATGAATGAATGGAGCAGTATAACTGAGGTAAGTACGAGGTGTAACATGACACCCACTCACAATCTGAGAGGTTGCAGCAGGTTGTCCAGAGCAGGAAACTAGGCTAAGTTGTGATTGGTGGTAAGCAGTCAAGAGTCATACTAAGCGAGGTGAGTCAGAAAAAGAAAGACAAATACCATATGATATCACTTACATGTGGAATCTAAAATATGACACAAATAAACATATCTATGAAACAGAAACAGATAGACATAAAGAACAGACTTGTGGTTGCCAAGGGTAGGCGGAGTGGGGGAGGGAAGGATTGGGAGTTTGAGGTAAGCAGATGCAAACTAGTATATACAGAATGGATAAACAACAGGGTCTTACTGTATAGCACAGGGAACCATATTTAATATCCTGTGATAAGCCATAATGGAAAAGAATATATATGTATAACTGAATCACTCTGCTATACAGCAGAAATTAACACATTGTAAATCAACTATACTTCAAGTAAAATTAAAAAATAAATAAAATACAGGAATGAGAAAACAGGGGAGTGTACAAACTAAAAAGAAAGAAAAGAGAGAGAGAGAGAGTCAGAGGGAGAGAAAGAGACAGAAAGGTGGAGTAATGTGTTTCAGGCAGAGATCAGTAGGCGGAAAGGTCTGGGGGTGACCCTAGAATTATTTAATTCAGGTCATTTGAATGGTAAAGAAACTGTAAGTAAATGACTTGCTGAAAGTCACATTATGAGCAGTGTCACAACCAAGTTTAGACTGGGTCTTCCGATTCCCTCTCTAATCTACTTTGATTTATTAGTGCAACAGTGAATGAACTTTTCTAAGGGGAAAAAAAGAATGGGCTTCAAATGTGATGTAGTGGAAAAGGGATTAAAGGATCCAATGAGAAAGACACGCTGCGGAAAGAATCTGCAGTACTCAGCTAATGGCTGGACGGAGATGGATTCTGAGGATGGTCAGCTTACAAGGGACAAAAAATGAGAAGCAAAAGCGAACCATTTGCTGAACCTTGAGAGCGTTTCCTCTGTTAACTACATACCCATTCATTAATGCTGCTACTGTTAATAAGAATAAGAACCATGCAGGAAGGGAACAGCCCTGGAGGGCAATGCTGCCATATGGTTGAGGAACAGCCTCTGAGGCCTAATAATATTGTAGGCAGTATTTACACAAGACACATTTACTGAGGGCTGACAGCATAATGCCACTATGGGGAAGCCAAAGAAAATGGAAGAAATGATTCCCTTTATCTAGTAACTTACACTCAATTTGAGGGCTGTTTTGAAAACTTTGCAGAAACGGGCTATTAAAAACATCCCAGGGCAGCAGTAGCACAATGGGGAGACATCATGGTGCACGTGCACTGGTCTGAATCTAAAAGAGCCCGTGTTCTCAACCCAGCTCTGCAGATCTGGGCTGTTGCAGACTCGATGCTGGTCGTGCTGCACTGTGCACTGTTGTCATACATTTCTATGTATGGTGAAATTTTGTGAAGTTGTGGTGAAAATTTCTGTCTAGGAGAAGTAAAGTATCTTGAATAAGAGGTCTTATCTTAAAATTCTCACAAAATAGTCAGTTTGGCCAGTGGGAAGGCTGCCATCACTTGACCTCTCTGTGTTTCGTTTTCTTTGCATCTAAAATTGAGTGAGTTGGTCTTTCAAGGACCCCTGTCAGTCCTCTTCCTACTCGCTATGTTAGTGTAGTGCACGCTTTACTTGGCTGTTGAGAGAAAGTCAAATGGAGAAGCAGAACAGCGTGCTTTTTGTAGCCCCTTCATCAGGTCATATGCTGGTCTTTGAAGCCACGCCCTCAGTCAGATGCGGCCACTCATCATCCACACTGAGCTCTCCTAGCCAGCCTCTGCCTTGAGCCCTGGTAACTGGTTAGACAAAGCACTTCAGAGGCTACTCCTCCCTGATCCATGACTTATAACTGGCATCTAAAATCCTAACTTGTGATTTGGCTTTTACTTTGTATGTCTTTCCTCTGAAATTGCTAGCCTGCTCTCCTAAGGAAAGTACACTACGAAGACACTAGCCTTCTTTGAAAACTTGATGTTGGAGAAGACTTAAAGGGACTGGAGTTGGGCCCAGAAGAAACTATTGGACTAAACTGGTTGAGAGAATATCTGTTCACAGATGGCATAAGGGGCTCTTCTTGGCTGAATGTAGGGAATTTTTAGAAAAAAATAACGTGGATATTAAGTATAGGCCAAAGAGTTAAAACTTACTTAATATACAGTTTTGACCCTCAGTAGATATTTTTAGTGCAGTCAAACCTCAGAGAGATTGCAGGTTTGGTTCCAGACCACCACAGTAAGGCAAATATGGCAAGAAAGTGAATCACACACATTTTTTGGTTATAAGTGCATATAAAAGTTATGTTTACACTATACTGTAGTCTATTAAGTGTGCCATAGCATTATGTCTAAAAAAACAATGTACAGACCTTAATTTTAAAATACTTTATTAAACAATGCTAAGCATCCTCTGAGCCTTCCACAAGTCACAGTCTTTTGGCTGGTGGAGGGTCTTGCCTCAGTGTTGATGCGCTGACTGATTACGGTGGTAGTTGCTGAAGGCTGGGGTGGCCTGTGGTGATTTCTTAAAATGAGACAATAATGACGTTTGCCTCACTGATTGGCTCTTCCTTTTAGGAATGATTTCTCTGTAGCATGCAACGCTGTTTGATAGCATTTTACCCACAGTAGAACTTCTTTCAAAGTTGGGGTCAATCCTCTCAAATGCAGCCTTTGCTTTATCAACTAAGTTTATGTAATATTCTAAATCCTTTGTTGTCATTTTGACAATCGATGAAGTTCACCCTCTTACATGGGCGCGGTTCATGGCGCCCCAAAACAATTACAATAGTAACAGCAAAGATCAATGATCACAGATCACCATAATAAATATCATAATGATGGAAAAGTTTGAATTATTGCTAAAATTACCAAAATATGACACAGAGACACAACGCGAGAAAATGCTGTTCAAAAAATGGTACCAATAGGCTTGCTCGACACAGGGTTGCCACAAACCTTCAATTTGTAAAAATGCAATTATCTGTGAAGCACAATAAAGCAAAGTGCAGTAAAACAAGGTGTGTCTGTAATGACTAAAGGATTTTACGATGATCACACCCCCCCATTCAAGATGGTGTATGCAAGATGCGCTAAAATTTAAGAATGCTATACAACAGAACAACCAGTTGAAGGGTTTTGCCCTGAAGAAGTTTTACAATATGACAGTCAGTAACAACCGAAAATTAGGAGAGCTCTACACAATAAGCAGTAAGCCAGACTTGGTGACTTTACATAGACAAGAATTCAAAACAACCCCAAAATTGCAAATCTGAACACTTGTAAATGATGGTATGAATAACAGAAACAAAAGGGGATCTTTTAGAAATGATGATGATTATCTCAGTTTTAGACTTTAGAAAGTTTCAGGTGAGAGAAAGACAATATCCTGTCCTGGAATCTGAGCTCAGAAAGGCTTTAGGTGTCAAATATAGCAAAAGGTAAAAGATTCAAGACAAATACATATATATATATATCCTTGTGTATAACTTTGGAGAGAAGTCCATTGTTGGTGACCATGCGTAGTAAGTCTTCTATATAGTGGAGCATTCCAGAGACTAACTCAAGACTAAACAGTTATAAGAAAGTCCACATGGTGGGACTTGAAAGGTAAAACAGGGATTAGTTTGGAGGTGTCAATGAAAAAAATATTGTCTGCCGTATCAGTAAACAAAGGATGTTGCAGCCATCGAGCCATCACATTACAGCCACCCTGACCGTGAGCCCTGAGGAAACTCAGGATGGAAACAGGATGCCTGCCATCAAGCCAGCAGCCTCTGCAGTCACCCCCAACGATGCACCCTGAGGAGACTCAGGATGAGAAAGCATAGGTTACTGGCCCCAGAGAGCCGAGGTGCATATCAAAGGAATGATTTTAGGGATCCCAGACTCTTGCATCTTCCCATACATAGAAAAGCACTAAATTCCTTAACTTGAGATGTCTGGTTTTCTTTAACAGTAATCTTTTGATGTTCTGATTACCTGGCCTTTGTTGCAAAAACTCCTATATATCCTGGCTCCCCTCCCTTGTCTCTTCAGAGCAGTCTCTCAGAGCTATCTGAGATGCTGTGTCCCAGGCTTAAGTCCTCAGTTTTGTCTGCTGAATAAAACATGACTCTCAACTTTTAGGTTGTGCATTTCTTTCAGTTGACAGAGAGTAGAAATCACTACCATCCTCATCAAATACTTAAAGAGCACCTTCTGTGTGCTGGACAATGTAGTGAACACCGGGAAGAGAAAAGGATTAACTATGATCCACTCTTAACTGCTAACATCTGGTTCTGGTGGCTGGGTGTCTTCTTCAACACAGATTATATCAACTTTAGCTAACATTTATTAAGGGATCATTCTGAGTCAGTCAGAGTTCTACATGTTTTACATAGATTATCTCATTTAATCTTTATAACAACCATATAAAATAGGTCCTCATTACCATTTTACAGATAAAGGAAACAGAAAGGAGGTATAGGAAATAGTTGACATAACAGGCCTGACTGTTACCCTTTGAATTGTGTGCTTACACAGTCAGCCCTTAGCTGGCATCTGAAACTTGAATTTTGGAAGTGTACCCACCATTCTCCAAACTGATAAGAGTGGCCCATTATGCCTAACTGCTTATACAAACAATGGTTTATCATGAGCACCTGATTTCTTTCTGGGAGTCAGGTATTTTGGTAGATACTAAGCAGAGGATGCCTACATGATCAGCCCCCAATAAAAACCCTGAGCAATGGGTCTCTAATGAGCTTCCCTGGTTGACAACACTTCACTTGTATTGTTGCAACTAGTTGCTGCCAGAATTAAGTGCATCCTGTGTGGCTCCCCTGGGAGAGGACTTTGGAAGTTTGTACCTGGTCTCCTCCATACTTTGCTCCAGATGCCTTTTCTCTTTGCTGATTGTGCTTTGCACCCTTTCACTGCAGTAAATCATAACTGTGAGTACAATTATATGCTGAATGCTGTAAGCCCTTCGGGAGAAACGACATCACAGTAGTTCATCATCCTTCAAGTCTGGGGTGCTAAGAATGACTTGTTTGGTTTGAAGAGAGAAAGAGCAAATGATAAGGGATTAGTTGAAGGTATATAACCTAACTCCTCACTAAAACAGAACTCTTCTTCCCTCACAAATGCAGTTTTGCTCTCAGTATTGCCTTTAGAGAGGGGAATGAGAAACTGGTTGCTCTAGGGCATTGGTCTTACAAAGGAAAAGTTATCATCTAGTGCAGTGATTCTCAAACTTTAGCATGCGTATAAATCACCTGAAGGGCTTAAGTCACTGCTGGGTCCCATCCCCTCGTTTCTGATTCAGCAGGTCTTAGGTGGGCCCACGAATTCACAGATCTAACAAGAATTTGCTGATAGTGATGTTGATAGAGCCACAGATCTACTAATTCACTAGCATCTCTAAGCACATATGGGCAAGGAGATAATACTCCGCTTTGGGAAAAGAAATGTTCATATCACAGGATGCTGCTTGGAATACAAACACAGAACAATTGATTCTATACACAGTTACATAAGGAGTTGTTTATTTGTTTTTTTAAAAATCAGACTTCTAGCTCTTTTAACTCAAAAAACGTTTCCAGAATCATTTCCAGATTGCCACATTTGTATGTGGGGAGAACTTCTAGGGATAAGAATAGTCCAAGAAAATTTTGTGATTCTTTATTTGATGTGGATTACTATAAATTTTGTATATGAAAATTTGCATGTGTGGGCTATTTAATCATTTAAATTTCAAGCATCAATAGAACTGGTTCTCAAATCTGTAACATTCATTCTCACTTTCAGTATGAAATCTAATGATTTAGAATTTGAGCAAAGGCACTTTAAAGTGGAATGTTTAAAATTGGAATACTTTTCCCAGTTTTTAGTTCTGATGTCTTAAAACTTATAATTAAAAGTAAACTGTTTTGTGCCTATATTTCCCTAAAAGTAAAGTCAGAGGCCATGAGAGCTGGCTTGCCTACCTTAAAGAAGCTGCTTAGGCCCAATTTCCAGTGCCCATGAACCAACCTGGATTCTATCTGATTGAATCTGGGGTGAGTGGTATGTTAAGTCACACTGACAGAGACTAAAGTTGTTTCTTATTAAAAAAAAGAATTGTTTAATGAGAAAACTTTGATGTATTCTGTAAGTTGAACTGACCCCAATTCTTCTAACAGTAAGAATTACCCAACTGGATTCCTATCTCTGATTTGAGGTCTTAATCTCAGACCCCTTAAACATTGAAGTGATGTAGTTTATCACTTAATGCAGGCTGAGTAAATGACTTCAGACATAGCCTTTTTCTTCTTTTTGTTCCCTAGGTGCAGGAAGTTGCTTTGATTACATTGCTCAGTTCAGGGCACATTTCATTTTTGCAAAACCCTTCTTGCTTTTTATTCTTTTTCCTTCCCACCACTATTCTCATTTCCACCATGGAAATTAGTAAGTGCTACACCCAAACCTTTTTTTCCTATCTTTTTTCTCTTTTGGAGATCTGGTTTGTAAACATTTATCAGCACATCACTGGTTCCAATTTTAGTGTGGTTACTTGTATCTTTAGAAGAACTCTATACTTCACCAGGTCTCAAATCTTCATCTGAAGAACGAGAAATGTGAGGAGTAATTTTGTGTGTCAACTTGACGGGCCACAGGGGCCCCAATATTTTGTCAAACATTATTCTAGGTGTTTCAGTAGGGGTGTTTTAGATGAGATTAACATTTAAATTGGCAGACTGAGTAAAGTAGATTGCTCTTCATAAAGTAGGTGGGCCTCATACAGTCAGTTGAAGGCCTGAACAAAACAAAATGCTGACCCTTCCCCCAGTAAGAGAGAATTCTCCTGCCTATGAGCCTTCAAACTGGCCCATCGACTCTTCCTGCCTGATGGTCTTTGAACTGGACATTACCTGTGAAGATTTTGGACTCATCAGCCTCCAGAATCATGTGAGCCAATTCCATATAATACATTCATTTATATTGGTTTTGTTTCTCTGGAGAATGCTGACGAATACAAGGAATCTGAACTTAGGTGGTCCAAATCTTTGAAGGATGTGGTTCTAAATAATTCTGACCAGAGATGAATATACTAATTTTCTTTTCAAGATCCCTTCCAGTCTTGAGGTTCTAATTTATATTGATATTCAAATTTGCAGTCTCAAAATGCAACATACATCTAAGAAAACTTCGATTAATAGGAACACAGGATAGTTCTATTAACTATCTGATTGAATTAACTTCATGTAAAATAGTCATGGTATTTACACTAGTGTATATTGAAACTGATGGAAATTGAACATTGGGTAAATGAGGAGGGAGTTTTTAACCCTAAGGTTTGTAAGCTAGTGATGCTAGGATTGGGAAATTGGTGTTCATCAGGTCCCTTTCAAGTGTGGGAGGATAGAAGGGGCTTGGATCAAAATTTTAAAGAAAAAAGACATATCTGCAATTTTAAAAAAAGATAAAACAGAAGTAATTATTTTAAAAATTAAGAGGAAAAGGATAACCATCTTGGGAAAGTTACTATGTTTAACCTAACTTCAACATTGATGGAAATATTAAAAAAATGGAAAAATTCAATAAAATGAATACTACAGAGCAGTTGAACCTGGTTCAACAAGTGTAAGTTGACGTAGCTATAGTCAAAGTCAAATCTCTGTCCTCATTTTCATAGAAGTGACTTCGGACCCCACATACAAAGACAAAGGAGAAGCTGCAATGAGACAGTAGGAGGGGTGCAATCATAATAAAACAAATCCCATAACATCTGGGTAGATGACTCACAAACTAGAGAACAATTATACCACAGAAGTTCACCCACTGGAGTGAAGGTTCTGAGCCCCACATCAGGCTTCCCAACCTGGGGTCCAGCAATGGGAGGAGGAATTCCCAGAGAATCAGACTTTGAAGTCTAGCAGGATTTGACTGCAGGACTTCGACAGGACTGGAGGAAACAGAGACTCCACTCTTGGAGGGCACATACAAAGTAATGTGAGCATCAGGACCCAAGGGGAAGGAGCATTGACTCCATAGGAGACTGAACCAGATTTACCTGGTAGTGTTGGAGGGTCTCCTGCAGAGGCAGGGGATGGCTGTGGCTCACCCTGAGGACAAGGACACTGGCAGCAGAAGTTCTGGGAAATACTCCTTGGCATGAGCCCTCCTGGAGTCCACCATTAGCCCCACCAAAGAGCCTCTAGCCTCCAGTGCTGGGTCGCTTCAGGCCAAACAAGCAACAGGGAGGGAACTCAGCCCCACCCATCAGCATACAAGCAGATTAAAATTTTACTGAGCTCTGCCCATCAGAACAACACCCAGCTTTACTCACCACCAGTTCCTCCCATCAGGAAGCTTGCACAAGCCTCTTAGATAGCCTCATCCACCAGAGAGAAGACAGCAGAAGCAAGAATATTTACAATCCTGCAGCCTGTGGAACGAAAACCACATTCACAGAAAGATAGACAAAATGAAAAGGCAGAGGACTATGTACCAGATGAAGGAACAAAGTAAAACCCCAGAAAAACAACTAAATGAAGTGGAAATAGGCAACCTTCCAGAAAAAGAATTCAGAATAATGACAGTGAAGATGATCCAGGACCTCAGAAGAAGAATGGAGGAAAAGATTGAGAAGATGTGAGAAATGTTTAACAAAGATTTAGAAGAATTAAAGAACAAACAAACAGAGATGAATAATACAATAACTAAAATGAAAAATACACTAGAAGGAATCAATAACAGAATAACTAAGGCAGAAGAACAGATAAGTGACCTGGAAGACAGAATGGTGGAAATCACTGCTGAGGAACAGAATAAGGAAATAAAATGAAAAGAAATGAAGACAGCCTAAGAGACCTCTGGAACAACATTAAATGCACCAAAATTCTCATTATAGGGGTCCCAAAAGGAGAAGAGAGAGAGAAAGGACCCAAGAAAATATTTGAAGAAATTATAGTTGAAAAATTCCCTAACATGGGAAAGGAAATAGCTACCCAAGTCCAGGAAGCACAGAGAGTCCCATACAGGATAAACCCAAGGAGAAACACACCGAGACACATAGTAATCAAACTGACAAAAATTAAAGACAAAGAAAAATTATTAAAAGCAACAAGGGGAAAATGAGAAATAATATACAAGGGAACTCTCATAAGGTTAACAGCTGATTTCTCAGAAGAAACTCTACAAGCCAGAAAGGAGTGGCATGATATATTTAAAGTGATGAAAGCGAAGAACCTACAACCAAGATTACTCTACCTGGCAAGGATCTCATTCAGATTCAACAGAGAAATCAAGAGATTTACAGACAAGCAAAAGCCAAGGGAATTCAGCACCAACAAACCAGGTCTACAACAAATGCTAAAGGAACTTCTCTAAGTGGGAAACACAAGAGAAGGAAAGGACCTACAAAAACAAACTCAAAACAATTAAGAAAATGGTAATAGGAACATACATAGTGATAATTACCTTAAATGTGAATGGATTAAATGCTCCAACCAAAAGACACAGGCTTGCTGAATGGATACAAAAACAAGACCCATCTATATGCTGTCTCCAAGAGACCCACTTCAGACCTAAGGACACATACAGACTGAAAGTGAGGAGATGGAAAAAGATATTCCATGCAAATGGAAATCAAAAGAAAGCTGGAGTAGCAATACTCATATCAGATAAGATAGACTTTAAAATAAAGAATGTTACAAGAGACAAGGAAGGACACTACATAATGGTCAAGGGATCAATCCAAGAAGATATAACAATTATAAATATATATGCACCTGACATAGGAGCACCTCAATACATAAGGCAAATACTAACAGCTATAAAAGAAGAAACTGACAGTAACACAAAAATAGTGGGGGACTTTAACACCTCACTTACACCAATGGATAGATCATCCAGAAAGAAAATTAAAAAGGAAACAAAAGCTTTAAATGACACATTAAACAAGATTAAGACTTAATTGATATTTATAGGACAATCCATCCAAAAACAGCAGATTACACTTTCTTCTCAAGTGCACACAGAACATTCTCCAGGATACATCACATCTTGGGTCACAAATCAAGCCTTGGTAAATTTAAGAAAACTGAAATCATATCAAGCATCTTTTCTGAACACAGCGCTGTGAGATTACAAATCAATTACAGGGGGAAAAATGTAATAAAACACAAATACATAGAAGCTAAACAATACATTACTAAATAACCAAGATATCACTGAGGAAATCAGAAAATACCTAGAGACAAATGACAACGAAAACACAATATTCCAAAGCCTATGGGATGCAGCAAAAGCAGTTCTAAGAGGGAAGTTTATAACAATAAAATCTTACCTCAAGAAACAAGAAAAATCTCAAATAAACAATCTAACATTACACCTAAAGGAACTAGAGAAAGAAGAACAAACAAAACCCAAAGTTAATAGAAGGAAAGGAATCATAAAGATCAGAGCAGAAATAATTGAAACAGAAACAAAGAAAACAATAACAAAGATCAATAAAACTAAAAGCTGGTCTTTGAGAAATAAACAAAACTGATAAACCTTTAGCCAGATTCATCAAGAAAAAGAGGGAGAGGATTCAAATCAATAAAATTAGAAATGAAAAAGGGGAAGTTACAACAGACCCCACAGAAATTCAAAGCATCATAAGAGACTACTACAAGTAACTCTATATCAATAAAATGGACAACCTGGAAGAAATGAACAAATTCTTAGAAAGGTATAACTTTCCAAGACTGAACCAGGAAGAAATAGAAAATATGAACGGACCAATCATAAGTATTGAAATTGAAACTGTGATTAAAAATCTTCCAACAAACAAAAGTCCAGGACCAAATGGCTTCACAGGTGAATTCTATCAAACATTTAGAGAAGAGCTAATGTCCATCCTTCTCAAACTCTTCCAAAAAATTGCAGAGGAAGGAACACTCCCAAACTCATTCTACAAGGCCACCATCACTCTGATACCAAAACCAGACAAAGATACTACAGAAAAAGAAAATTACAGAACAACCTCAGTGATGAATATAGATGCAAAAATCCTCAACAAAATACTAGCAAACAGAATCCAACAACACATTAAAAGGATCATACACCATGATCAAGTGGGATTTATCCCAGGGATGCAAGGATTCTTCAATATACACAAATCAATCAATGTGATACACCTTAATAAACTGAAGAATAAAAACCATATAATCATCTCAATAGATGCAGAAAAAGTTTTTGACAAAATTCAACACCCACTTATAATAAAAACTCTCCAGAAAGTGGGCATTGAGGGGACCTACTTCAACATAATAAAGGGCATATATGACAAACGCACAGCAAATATCATTCTCGATGGTGAAAAATTGAAATCATTTCCTATAAGATCAGGAACAAGACAAGGTTGCCCACTTTCACCACTATTATTCAACATAGTTTTCAAAGTCCTAGCTATGGCAATTAGAGAAGAAAAAGAAATAAAAGGAATACAAATTGGAAAAGAAGAAGTAAAACTGTCACTGTTTGCAGATGGCATGATACTATACATAGAGAATCCTAAAGATGCCACCAGAAAATTACTAGAGCTAATCAACGAATTTAGTAAAGTTGCAGGATACAAAATTAATGCACAGAAATCTCTTGCATTCCTATACACTAACAATGGAAGATCAGAAAGAGAAATGAAGGAAACAATCCCATTCACCATTGCAACAAAATAATAAAATACCTCAGAATAAACTTACCTAAAGAGATAAAAGACCTGTACTCAGAAAGCTATAAGACATTGATGAAAGAAATCAAAGATGACACAAACTGATGGAGAGATATACCATGTTCTTGGATTGGAAGAATCAATATTGTGAAAATGACTATACTACTCAAAGCAATCTACAGATACAATGCAATCCCTATAAAATTACCAGTGGTATTTTTTACAGAACTAGAACAAAAACTCTTAAAATCTGTATGGAAACACAAAAGACCCCGAATAGCCAAAGCAATCCTGAGGGAAAAAAAACGAGCTGGAGGAATCAGACACCCTGACTTCAGACTACACTATAAATCTACAGTAATCAAGACAATATGGTACTGGCACAAAAACAGAAATATAGTTCAATGGAACAGGATAGAAAGCCCAGAGATAAACCCATGCACCTATGGTCACCTTATTTTTGATAATGGAGGCAAGAATATACAATGGAGAAAAGACAATCTCTTCAATAAGTGGTGCTGGGAAAACTGGACAGTTACATGTAAAAGAATGAAATTAGAACACTCCCTAACACCATACACAAAAATAAACTCAAAATGGATTAAAGACCTAAATGTAAGGCTGGACACTGTAAAACGCTTAGAGGAAAACATAGGAAGAACACCCTTTGCCATAAATCACAGTAGGATTTATTTTGACCCACCTCCCAGAGTAATGGAAATAAAAACAAAAATAAACAAATGGAACCTAATGAAACTTAAAAGCTTTTGTACAACAAAGGAAACTATAAACAAGACGAAAAGACAACCCTCAGAATGGGAGAAAATATTTGCAAACAAATCAACAGACAAAGGATTAATCTCCAAAATATATAAACAGCTCATGCAGCTCAATATTAAAAAAACAAACAACCCAATCAAAAAATGGGCAGAAGACCTAAATAGACATTTCTCCAAAGAAGACATACAGATGGCCAAGAGGCACATGAAAAGCTGCTCAACGTCACTAATTATTAGAGAAATGCAAACCAAAACTACAATGAGGTATCACCTCACACCAGTTAGAATGGGCATCATCAGAAAATGTACAGACAACAAATGTTGGAGAGGGTGTGGAGAAAAGGGAACCCTCTTGCACTGTTGGTGGGAATGTAAATTGATACAGCCACTATGGAGAACAGTACGGAGGTTCCTTTAAAACCTAAAAATATAATTACCATATGACCCAGCAATACCACTACTGGGCATATACCCAGAGAAAACCATAACTCAAAAAGAGACATGTATCACAATGTTCATTGCAGCACTATATACAATAGCCAGGACATGGAAGCAACCTAAATGCCCATCGACAGACAAATGTATAAAGAAGATGTGGTACATATATACAAAGGAATATTACTCAGCCATAAAAAGGAACGAAATTGGGTCATTTGTAGAGACATGGATGGACCTAGAGACTGTCATACAGAGTGAAGTAAGTCAGAAAGAGAAAAACAAATATCGAATATTAACGCATATATGTGGAATCTAGAAAAATGGTACAGGTGAACCTGTTTGCAAGACTGAAATAGAGACACAGATATAGAAAACAAATGTATGGACACCAAGGGGGAAAGCAGGGGTGGTGGTGGTGGTGGGATGAATTGGGAGATTGGGATTGACATATATACACTAATATGTATAAAATAGTTAACTAATAAGAAACTGCTGTATAAAATAAATAAGTAAAATAAAATTCAAGAAAAAAAAAGAAGTGACTTTGGAAGAAGAGAGTTCAGATCAGTTTAATGTCATTGTGTTATGGGGTATATTATAGACTGAATGATTTGTGCCCTCCAAATGCATATGTAGAAATCCTAACCCCCAATGTAATGATGTTAGGAGGTGGGCATTGAGAGGTAAGTAGATTATGAGGGTGGAGCCCTCATGAATGGGATGAGTGCTCTTACAAAGGAGACCCCAGAGAACTCTCCAGCCCTCTTTCCACCATGTGAGGACACAGCAAGAGAACAGTCTGCAATCAGAAAAAGGAACTTCAGCAGAACCTGACCATGCTGGCAACCTAATCTCAGACTTCCAGCCCCTAGAACTGTGAGAAATAAATTTCTGTTGTTTATAAGCCACCCATTCTATGGTATTTTGTTACAGCAACCCAAATGGACCATGACAGGATGGTCGGAGAAATGTGTCAACCAGTCAAGAATATGAGTACCTGCAGGTACTCAGTGTCCAAGAAGCAACAAGCTGCCTGGGAGGAAGTAACTACTATTTTTTGTATAAGTATTGGTACCAGACACTTTATGTATAATATCTTAAATCTCTTTTAAAAATGATATCATTCTCATTTATAGAGGAAGAAACTGAGACTCATAGATAGAGTAACTCACCTAAGGTCACAGAGGCAATAGTGAGGCCAGGACACACACCAGAACCATCTGGCTCCAAACTCAATCCTCCTCCCTTTCCACATCATTCGGAAAAATAGATATAGGACCTCCTTCAAGAAAATTGATCTGGTTAAAGAGAGAAACAATAGTCCAAATCTTTAAAAGCAGAAGGTATTGGGCTACTGACCAATCATAGTTGGATTTAAAACTTTTAAGCAATTACAGAGATTAGCGAATATTTATTAAGGCAATTTTGACTGGAATGCTTCCCTCCCTTTGATGATCTCTTTTACACCTCATTCATTTTCCTTCCCTACCTATCCACTGCTTTAGAATCTAGAGTAATGGTAAGAAAAGGTATTTGGAAGAGGATTCCACAAGGAAAAAAAGCAGAAGAAATAGACTCTGAAGTTTACTTATTTGAATTACAGTGGAAAGAAAGAATGCCTCAATCTGTTGTTCTCCCACAGACTGTTCTGGAATTGATTCTGAATCATGCTCTATTATGAAATAAATATCAAAAGATCAAAGACCATAATTTGTAAAGTACATAAATCTATGTTTCTCAAATTTTGGTCATGCTCTGAATTCATTATCCATTGTCACAATAATACCTCTTAACAAAACCACAATAGCATATGATAATAATTTTTTTTTCCTGCTCCTGAGTCTGTGGGTCAGCTGGATGATTTTGTT
The DNA here is from genome assembly GCF_028023285.1 of Balaenoptera ricei. Classification (NCBI taxonomy): domain Eukaryota; kingdom Metazoa; phylum Chordata; class Mammalia; order Artiodactyla; family Balaenopteridae; genus Balaenoptera; species Balaenoptera ricei. The sequence goes on from NC_082642.1 coordinate 133,569,612, forward strand.
GATTTGAGCCAGTTGCAGCTGATCTTGGCTGGCCCACTTACGCATTTGTAGCTGACTAGGGGATGTCTGGGAGCTGGTTGACTTAGGAGGTCCACAGCTGTGAAGACCCAACTCTGCTTCATTTGTTCCCACATCATCTAGCAGACTAGCCTCTGCTTGTTCTAATTGCTCAGCAAGGTTGCAAGGGAGCACCAGTGCACAAGGCTTCTGAAGCCTAGGCTTGGAACTAGCATCTTGTCATCCCTGCCACGTTCTGTTGGGCAAAACAAGTTGAAAGGCCAGCCCAGAGTCAAAAAGTGGGGAAAAGGACACCTTGGGAGGAGCTGCCAAGTCACACTGTGAGCAGATGGGAATTATTTTTGCAATCAGCCTACCACATTTACCTACCATCTTTAGGAATTTTGCAAGTTCCCTTTATCTGCTCGTTAACATGCCTGTTATTTAAGACGTCCATATTACCACACCATATTTGTGAAATCATAGGTTTCAAGTTTTATTTTGTATATGCATTAAAAGTCATAACTAATAAAACCTGGGAAAAGATACCACATACCAGTTGATATTCTCTCAGTGAGACACACTGAATTAAGGTAATGTTCAGAAGCTTCTATGAGATCCAAAGAGATGGAAGATCTCTAACTTGCAGTGAGATAGTCAAAGTGTCTCTCTAACAAGTGCTCGACTCCCTATTGTATCTGAAGTACTCAAATAAATTCAGAAGAAAATACTAAGAGCTTAAACCCTGTCTCTGGAAAGTTTGCAATCCAGGGTGGCAAACAAGATCATCTTGTCCAACAAACTTGCTAACCCTTCATGAGCAGAAACACTATGTGTATCACACAGAGAATAAGTAAAATAGTGTTTCAAATTAGGAAGTGATCGAGGAGAGAGGAGAGGTAGAAGAAGAAGGCATGGATGGAATTGATTTTGAGCTGGACTTTCTCATATAGGGAGGAGAAGAATAGGCAACCTTGAGGTAGGGAGACTTTTTAAATTGAAAGAAAGCCCCAGCCAGAGGCTCAAAGGCAATCAGTAAACAAGCACAATTAGGGCCCAGCAAAATTAGATAAAGTTAAAACCAACATTATCCACATTACAGTAAATAAATTAGATTATGTACACTTTGGCTTTGGACTTCAATATGGTGGTCATTGTGCACATCTGAATTTAAGAGAGACAAGGAAGAGTATTAAATACTTGAGAAATGGGATGGACTCTACTTCTGGTAAGTAGGGCTGCAAATTTTGAACCAACATTGCTACTAAAGGAGAAAAGCTGGACATAATATAAAAACCATTAGCTAGATTGCACTGGAAAGCTTACAAGATAGTGAAGAATTATCAGGTCAATATCCAGGAGAAGATAAAAGTCTAGAAAGGTGACCCCGGATGTGGGGACAGATTTTCCTCTGGAGACGTTAGCTTCTGAGAGCCTGACCAGAACTTTTCACAGCTTCTCAGGCATAAAGTCATCATAGGTGGAGTCTAGGCTCATGCTTTAGTTTGGGGCCCTAATAGCTACATCCGGAGTCAAGTTCAGGTAAAACTGCCCATCCACAGACTACAGCTCAGCTTCAGAGCAGCTAAATCTCTGAAATAGATATGTGTCCCAGGGCTACTAGCATTTTAGAAATTTTGTTTTTTTTAAGTCTATTTCATTTTCCGTTTAGCTGAGTGCTCCTTCTACTGGACACAGACAGAATCTCCAAGAGAAAAGACATTCATGAAACTACTAAGAAAATATAAAATGATGTGTGATGCAAAAGGGAATTTTAATTATCACACTAAAGAATTCAGAGCAAAATATTGCATCTTTATTCATTATCAAAACAAATGCAAACAAAAGTAAAACTTTTTTATTGGAACCCAAACATGGGTTATTCGTATATTTGGCTTTCTATTGCTATCTTCTTTACTTGCAATCTGTTGAGATGACTTTTTTTCATTGTACGTGGAGATTGATTGCAAGATGTAGAACAAAAATAATTCTGAGTGGCACATGAATCAACAAGTCATATAGGAGAGAAGCAGACCCAATTTCTGAAGGTACAATACAGTTAGCCTTGTGCCATTAGTTTTGGTGGAGTTTTTTTTTATGATGCTTTCAGAAATTCTTAACATATAATCTCCAGATATAACCAAGAGTAGGCTCTGCTAAGCAACAGAAGTGAATTGTAACACATGACAGTTAGCATGTAGGCTTATAATCTGCTACTCTACTTAAAATATCCTGGTATGTCTTCCTATTTAATTCATTTTTCTGATTCTCAATATGTCAGAACAAAATGTTCTCATTCTTTCATTTTTGAAGACACAATTGTTATTTGTATAATTTTAATTAGCACTTGTCTACTCTGTTCTTTACACTGTTTTATATGTGGGCGGCTGTGTTAAATGAGTAAGCAAAGCATGAGCCACCAGATGCTGACTTGCAGAAAAGAATAGGCCTGATGTATCCAAGTATGTTCAGTGGTAAAATTTGCCATGGCTGAACATTCTAGTACAATGTACTAAACAGGAGTCTTTATCTAAGATATTCAAAATCATTTCAAATATTTAGTAAAATCAATTGCAAACAATGGCCCTAAAAGAAACTACTGCAAGCAATTATAACCAGATTAGATACAAGTGTTCTTCCCCTCCAAAGCTTCTATGATGGTTAATTTTAAGTGTCAACTTGGCTAGACTATGGGGCCCAGTTGTTTGGTCCAGCAGAAGTCTAGATGTTGCTGTGAAGGTACCTTTTAAATGTAATTAACATTTGAGTCAGTAGACTTTGAGTAAAGTAATTTATCCTCCAGAATGTGGGTGAACCTCATCCAATTAGTTGAAGACCTTAAAAGTGAAGACTGAGGTTTCCCAAAGTAGAAGAAATTCTGTCTCTGAACAGCAATATAGAACTTCTACCTGAATTTCCAATCTTTAGACTCAAGATTGCAATATCAACTCTTAGCTGAATTTCCAGCTTTTCAGTCTGCCCTATGGATTTCGGACTTGCTAGCTCCCACAATCATATGAGTCAATTCCTGAAAATAAATCTTTTCCTATATATATATATATATATATATATATATATATATATATATATATATATCCTACTGATTCTGTTTCTCTGGACAACTCTGATAAATACAGCTTCCAAATTATAGAATGAAGGTGCATGCAATAAATTTCCCATAGTCATTTGTAATACTTTGTATAAATTTATCAGATGTATCTAGCATGCATTCTTAGAATATTTTAATATTGTGTCTTGCATTTTTTAAAACAAGTGAATAGTAGCCCTGTACCACAACCCATTTATCATGTATAATTTTTTTAGATTGTCCAGGAGAATATGTTCTATTGACCCTCTCCTAGGTTTCCTTTCTCACACTTATCCTACTGTTGCTTCCATACTAATTCTTAAAGAACATTAAAGTTTATTTTTTCCACGCTGAGTAAATTTAAAAATTGTAATTGTGTATCTTATGGCCCTCTATAGATTTCATACCAATGTTTTTTTTCTTTTTTTCTTTCATGAACACAACTAATGCTATCACTTTTTTCTATTTTGAAAAAAATTAAATTGCCATATGTTAAAATCTATGGAAAGAAATGCTGCTGTTCTCTAAAACAGTTCCCAGATAATTATTTTCAAGGGCAGTTTATCTAAAGTATGAGTGTTAGGGCCATTGCAAGGGCAACTTTTAGTTATGGGAGGGAACAAAAATAATTTATTGGAAAAGAAAAGTGAGTTAGGAATGGAGAAGTCTAGAAGAGAAGTGTTTAATGAGTATATGAGGGCAGGTTTTGATAGTTTCATTCTCAACTCTCTCTTCTTGCTGTGGCCAAGCGGAAGGAAAGACTTGGGTTTCAGCGAAGAGGAGGGAAGAATTCTAAAAGATACACATAAGGCTGTTCCTTAATCTTTTCTCATGACCTAGTGAGACTGAATATATCAGTTAGTTGTGATGGAAAATAAAACCAAGTGTAGGCAGCTAAGGGGAGGAGACGGAGGGACTGAAAAGAGAACAGTTGACAAAATGTCCAAAATTACAAAATCCATTAAACTAGTAATTTTTCTAATGTGCTTCTTAGTATAGTCACTTGGAGACAATGATTAACTATATTAGTTTCTTCAAAACATGCCTGAGTAAGTTTTAACAAAGTTATGTAAGAACCCATGTTCACAGGATGGCAAGAGAGAATTTTATCTTAGCAACTGGTACCAGTGATCTAAAAATGTTTCGGTCTTGTATGAGCACCCTAAAATCTGTTTTTATACATGTCCCCCAGATCTTTTCCAATATAAATTGGCAAGTCTTTGATTCCTTGTCATGTGTATGACCCCAACCTAACTTGCAAGGTTTTATTTGTAATTTATTTCCTTTGCTATACTGACACCTAACTTAGTAGCAGGTTTGAATGAGGTAGGGATAAGGAGAGACATAGGGGTAATGGACTTCCTCTTCAAGGAAATCACTAAGGTGACATGGTAACAGAATAATCTTATTCTGATGGGAATCAGACAAGCAGAGGGAATCTGTTTCTGAGGGCAAGGGATGTTTAGTGGAAGGTGGGAAACAAAACACCTAAATATCCTATTTCTAGTTCTCAAATTTAGGTATTTGAATTTGTAATTCCCTTTCTTCAAATCATCTAATTCTATCAAAAAGATCCATGCCACCATGCAGCCTTGAATTCCTGCTACCATACTTTGGTGGTAGCAATGCTGTCTCCCAGAGCTTGTTCCCAAGTGAACACAGAGGATGATGGAATTAGCAGTTTCACAACTTTTTGCTGTGGATTACTAAATTCCCATGCCAGAATATTATAGGACTTTTAACTGCATACATCTAGACAAGATTATCAATCCCATTTCTCCATATTTCCCCTGGGATATTTTGCATGTGTTGATCTACACTCTTCATCAATTAGGACATTGTTTTACAATAGGTAACAGAAATATCTAGTGGCTAGCTTAAGGCAATAGATTGATTGATTGATAGGTATTTAAGGATAGAGACATATTTAAGAATGCATATGTATTTAAGGATACATATATATTTAAGGATATATATATTGAAGGATATGTATACTTAAGTATCTATATCTATCTAAATATATGATATCAGGAGCTAACTATATTGATAGAAGGCTCTTCTGAAAGGGCATCGCTTAGCATCTCACTCATCTGGCTCAGATGTGGGCACTAATGATCTGAAAAAAATTGCTTCTATCCTGTTTGAATCACAAAATAAAGAGAGCAGGTCATGTATGAAAAATCCAAGTGAAGGGATTAAATCATTAGCACTACCTGACAATCAGGGTGTACCCTGTTCTCTTTGATCTATATAGCAGGAAATAAGACATTGTCTACCAACAAGATCACACATTGTGGGAAATTATCCCCAAATAGGACACTAGACAGCCTTAAAATGCAAGTGGGTACTAAAACTTTTGGTATCTTTTTTCCCCAGCGTAGTCCCCACACTGAGTAAAACTCACTGTCGTGTTGCTAACTTGTACATACTTCTGAGACAACTCTGAATTACTTCCACCCGGACATGTCTTGGCCTTTTTCTCCCCACTAGCAAGGATCAAAAGCAAGTGTTTTTTCTCACTGTAATTGTTCAGTCATCATGAACATATTAACTTGTGTTGATTTGCAAGGGAGAAGTCAAATGGCTGTTACAATAGCAAAGCCAAGTGTCCTTTGATCATAGAAACATCAATAATATTCATTCACTGTCTCTGGCACATGACAATTACTTTTCTACCAGAGAAAGGCCATCTCAATTGAACTTGTATTTCCTGTTTCCCAGGCATTTTAAGTAGGAGGAGGGCAGATCCAACATCTAATGCAATGGTTTGCATCCACTTAATTTGGTTGGAGTCTTAAACATCCTAAATCCTGATTGCCTACATTCCAAGCTGTGGGGTGTGGCAAACAGCCCAGTTGTTTTAATTCCAGAAACTGCTCGATGAAGTTTGGTTAAACTTCTTTTACGTATACACCCTCATGAAGGGTGGGAAAAGTTTGAACTCTGGGCTTCCATTCATGTGTTATATTTATTGAATATGTAAGTGATTGAAGCACATTTATTTACTTGGTTTTGACGTTTCCAGCCATTTAGTGATAGTTTTCTCAGCATGCCTAGAGAGACTACCAAGCAAATCTTATTCATCACTTGTTCCCAATCAAGTCGAAGAAACAAATGTTTGAGACATTAAGGGATAATAAAAGATCATTTGGTAAGTAGCAAATGAGCAGTACAGGCAGCAATAGGAGTAAGAAAGAATTTTGTTGCTGTTGGTGGTGGTAATGGTGAATTAGCCCCCTCCCCCAAGTTCTGCTTCAGAGAGAACAGCTTTTATTTTTTTTCTTATGTGTTCAGGTATAAATTAACTCCAAATTATTTTCATTTGTGATACGTCTAGATAAATGTTTCTTTCTTCATTACCAAAGAGGAAGATACTGTTGTTACCAGCAACATCTGTTCAAATCTGTTCAAATCTATTCAAATCCAACTTCGAATAAAGACAGCCCTGAAGCTATTGCAGGTGGTCCCTTGGTTGTCAGCCTTCAATATGTATAACTTGGCATTGAATCCCAGGTTAAGACCTTGGGAAAGAAAAATCCCTGAACTGCTATATCCAGAGTAAAATGTCTGATAATGTGACATGGGGCATTAAGATTTTCGGACCAAAAACTGAGAGGAAGTGTTTTCAGATCATACCTCCATCTGCAAGTTAATAATCCTTATAAAATAGATTATGTTGTGGGACTATCTGTGTCCATGGCTTAAGCAGAACTGTAGAGTTATACAAATAGGAAAATAAGTATCTTTAATAAACCGGTGTTACAGAATTCTCCAGTATGAACTCCAGGATACCCTCCCTATAGACCTCTGGTTCAGTTTTACAAGTGTAAAAGAATGAACAAGATGGTCTTGCTGGACTGGTTCAAGGTCCTTCTCTAGCACCTAATATGTTGTTTGGTATACACTAACATTTGAGGATTCCTAAGTGTCAAGCACCACACTAAACAGATTATGAGCATATGGGTGGAAAGAAAGGGAATTCTTCAACATATTTTTTGCAAACCCTGCATGCCTCTAATGGGTTTAGGAACTCTTTTCTTAAATTACAACTTTACCAAAAGCTTCTGGAATCCTACAATACAGTGCCACCACTGCATTTTTTTTTCTTTTAAGTCCATAATACAATGAAGACTTGCCCTTAAACTATAAAATATCAGATGAGTAACAAAGTAGAGAAAACTAAATTCCTCAGAGTGTTTGGTGCAATTTCTTGATGGAGACAGCAGTAAGAAGAGAAGCCTACACTATATTTCCATTTTCCTTGATTGTCATGGGAAAGGCCGCCAGATAGTAATGTGATCTTTTGGAAGAATATGAAGGGAGGGGTCAGTAACAACAATAAAAGAGGCATGATTCATGGTGTGATCTCACCCCTCTCAGAAAATTAGGTATTTGAAGGGGCTTAGGAATGCCAAATGACACTGAATCACCCAGATATTTCTAGTTACTTACTCCTAATACATTGCTTAATAAAATTAATAGAAAAAAAATCTGTTGTCAGAGACTTCTGGTTCTGGTCTGGCATGTAAGAAGCTTAGAAGTTGCCACTCCATCCTAACAAGTAAAAGCTGAATAAACTGAAAAATCAGCAACTCTTCTTAGATCCCTAAGAGAAGTAAGGCCACAGAGCAAACTGCTGGCTCCAAAACTGGAGAGACAGACAAATAAATACAAAGAATCACAACTTACCAGGGCAGAAACCTCCATGGGAATCAGTGCTCCAGGGTAGGAAAACCTGGAGTATAACTGATGAATTGCTGGAAGGTTCACGTGGACAATTCTGGGAGATAAAAACTCCAGAGGACCCCAGTCATCAGTGGGCCCCTACAGTCTTGTGAGTTTTATCTCCTGGAGCTCCACCAGGTTCTCACAGTAAGTAGAGAAAAATCTCCTTGTGCTGCCAGCAGGGTAAGGGAAAAAGGAGCCATCATGAAAGAAAGCACATCATTCTTTTCTTCTTAACAAGGTTTGCCTTCAGGAAGAGTATTTAACCAGAGCCCACCTGCTTTGGTTTTATAAGGGCCTAACTGACTTGGGGGAAGGGAAATACCCAGTTCCAGTCTACCCCAGCTATCCTGTCATACATAAGGGGTGGGTGGGGTGTGACTTCTGAGAAGAGCTTACGAAGTTCACAGTCCAGTACATAGTCTCACTAAAAGACTGAGACCTAATCATATGACTATAGAACATTTCCACTCTCCCCACACTTTCCCATCACATTACTAAAGTCTGGTTCACGGCAGTTTCTTTAACCTCATACATCATATCCAGCTATTGAGAAAAATTACAAGGCATATCAAAAGATTAAAAAAAACACAGTTTTAGGGAATTTCCTGGAGGTCCAGTAGTAAGGACCCCACGTTTCCATTGCAGGGGGCATGGGTTTGATCCCTGGTGGGTGAACTAAGATCCCACAGGCTACGTGGCATGGAATAGAATAGAATAGAATAGAATAGAATAGAATAGAATAGAATAGAATAGAATAGAATAGAATAGAATAGAATGATAAAATAAAATAAAATAAAATAAAATAAAATAAAATAAAATGCCTCCCTGAAACCCACTGGGGAGTTCAGATTTAAAAAACAAACAACACAAACAAACAAACTCCACAGTTTTAAAAGGCAGAACAAGCATCAGAACCAGACTCAGATATGGCAGAAATGTTGGAATTATCAGACCAAGAATTTAAAACAACTATGATTAATATTAAAGGCTTTAATGGATAAAGTAGACAGCATTCAGTGGTACACCCTGACAATGGAATACTATTCTGTGCTACAAAGAAATGAGTTATCAAGTCATGAAAGGACATGGAAGAATCTGATGAAAACTACTGACCATCTTTCCAGAACAAATGCATTTGCATATTTTACACATCCACCGAAATCCATCAAGGGGCCCGAGGTTAAGATTCCTCATGTAAAGTTTAAAGTAGTGCTTCACAACCCTTTTTCACATTATGAAATCCATAGAAATAATGATATTTTTACAGCACACTGGGATAAATTAAAGGGGATTTGAAGGCAATTATATGGGGTTTAGTGGAAAAAAATTGCTTTTTAATGCTATCTCATTATAATGAAAAAAATAAAACAAACATATTAAGGACGATATGAAATACTGTGTTTGTATAAGCTTCCAAATGAAATCTTCTCAAAGATAAATTAGTAGAAGACATAGGGGAAACTTAAATGCGTATTACTGTGTGAAATAAGCCAATCTGAAAATGCTACTCACTGTATGACTCCAACTCTGGAAAAGGCAAAACTATGAAGACAGTAAAAAGATCAGTAATTGTCAGAAGAGATGAATAGATTGAACACAACAGATTTTTCTGACAGTGAAACTACTCTGTATGATACTATAATTTTGGATAAATGTCATTACACGTTTGTCCAAATGCATAGAATGTACAACACCAAGAGTGAATCCTAATGCAAACTACAGACTTTGGAAGAAATGATGTATCAATGTAGGTTCATCCATGGCAACAAATGTACCACTCTGTGGGAGATGTTGATAATGCAGGAGGCTATGCATGTGTGTGGGCAAGGGGTATATGAGAAATCTCTGTACCTTCCACTCAATTTTACTGTGAACCTAAAAATACTCTAAAAAATAAAGTCTAATAAGAAAATTAGAAATCTATTTTCTACTATGAACCACAGACCTGGGTCCTTTAAAAACTAAAGATTTTTAAAAAATTAACTCTGCATTTGTATACTAACTTTATGATAAAGCTCAATTACTTGAACTACTTTGTCTATCTCCTCATATCTACCCTTCTTCTTACATAAATGTTTCTAAAGTTTCATTCAGTAACTGAAATATGAAGAGAATAAAAAAGGGGAGGAGAAAAGATATGAGTTAAAGTGTTAGTAGCATAAGATGTCTGGAAAAGTTGAGAAGGATTCTCTCCACTTCTTGGTGAGTTTTTACATAAAAGGACTGAGAACTGAGCCAAACATACAGTGTTGTTCCTGAGTGGCTTAAACTTCTTGGAAAGGATTTTCACAGTGTGAAGCAGAAGAGCTTTATAGCTGTGGGCTATAGACAAAAGCCTGGGGAGGGCTATACAGGTAAGTTGTCTCAAAAGTTTAGTTCCTGAACTTGACTTCCACTTGACACAGCATCTCGGGCATAGTAATGAAATACAGTGGTGACTGGAACAAGTCAGAGAGTAGTATCTGAATTCACAGGAAACTTGTGGAGCCTTGGAGGTCTTCTGGGGCATTGAAAGTATTAGGAGGCGTGGCAGGTAGGGGGAAATAAAGATGAGAAGAGAAAGCTACTAAAATCATCTTTCCTATTATTTTACCCTCTGACAATAGTTAATCCAAAGGTGAAATAGGTTTAGTCTCTATCTCAATTGTGTCTCATCATTTTTGCCTAAACATTTTGAAATAGCCTCTACTCTTTGCCATTTCTGGCCTGTCTTCTATATTGCTGTCTGAAATTATTCTAATTTATGAATAGGATTAGTGCCTGGAAATAATAAGCACTCAAATATTTGTTGAGTAAATGAAGTTTCCTTTCATGATTAAAACCCTCCCAAGGTTTCTAATTGCTTATGTTATAGAGTCCAAATTCCTTAGCATGATCTATCTCTAAGACTTTAATACTCCACGCATCCTCTTCTTTCCTAGGTACTTAATCACATGTACCTCCTCATGATTTCCTGACTTTGAGATGTTCTCTTATATTTCAAATGATTTACATATGCTATTTCTCCTGCTGTCATGCCCTACTTCCCATTTTGTCTTGAATGCTTCTATTCCTCCTCAGGCCTGTTCCTCAACAAAATCTTCCCTGAGGTTTTGAGATAGACTAAGTTGATCTCATCAAAAAGTTCCCATGCTACCAACTTGCAGTTAGAAGATGAAAGAGTCCTGAAGATCTAATGCACAGCATAGTAATTATAGTCAACAATATTCTATACTTCAAAGTTGCTAAGACACTAGATCTTAAATGTTCTCACCACAAAAAAGAAATATTTACATGATGTGATAGAAGTTTTACCTAACACTACAGTGGTAACCATACTGCAACATATAAATGTATCAAATTAACATGTTATACACCTTAAACTTACACAATGTTATGTGTCATTTGTAGCTCTGGAAAAAAATAACAATAAAACAATTTTCTTAAAGTTCCCATGAAACTAGTAAAACTTATCCTGCTTTTCAAGTGTATTATAAATGGTTGTTTACGTTTGCTTCTCCATTTAGATGGCATTTTTTGAGGGCAGAGATCTCAGCCCAATTGTCTATGTCAAGGCATGGAATATGGTGGAACAAATAAAGCAGTGATATTAGGCAAACCTAGATTAGACTTCTGGCTTCCCCTGTCTAGTTGTATGACCTTAGTAAAATTAATTTCTCAGAAGTTTGGTTTTCTTCTCTAAAAATACAAAAGAAAAGTACCTTGGCTAGGTCAGCACCTGGGAGAAAACATTTCTATTTCTGAATTAAATGTAGTGAGATAGAAGCAGTGTAGTGTGTGTGTGTGTGTGTGTGTGTGTGTGTGTGTAATTATCAGGTTTCCAAAGGATTCTTTTAGTATTTAATGATTTTTAGATTTTTTTTTATCCAAACCCTTAATCCCATTCAAAACTTGTAACAAATGCCACCTTGACAAAGTCTATTCTAATTATAAATATTTGAAGCACCTGTATTTCTTTGTGGACATGAAAAGCTGAAACTTATGAAATATGCTTTTAGTTTTACTTCAAAATAGCATTTCTGAAGTGTTTTCCTTTTATCATCTGACAAGTTACCTGCTTAACTTGAGTTTTAGAATCAGTAGTTCTTATTCACAGAACCTACTAATATATTGTAGCATCAGAGTAAGTGAATACACTAAGAGAGTAACATGGGTGTGAATTAACCAATGAATGTCAAAATATAAAACTATACATAGGCCAGAAGTAAGAATCGTAGATCTTACATGTGAGCCAAACTTGTAACTGGTCTATATGGAAAAATTGATTAAAAGCTCATCTAGTTCCTAGGATTTCGTATTTATTCCAAGCCATCCTGGTATATTCATGTTTGCTTGTTTGATTCTTAAGTGTGGAAGTAAGAATAACTGGAGAGAAGATGAGTGAGCTATTGTGATCAAAGATTTAAAACTAAAAATGGCATGAAAGGCCATGGAAATCCAAAGCCATTCTCAAAGAGGAAATGTGTGGCCAGGCCTGTGGAAAAGGATATTTCAGCCTGAATTCAGTATGTGGTATCTCTTTGTTGTAAAGTAATTGCAAATCAATGCACTTTGAGTATTAAGTTTTGAAAATGTACCTTGGATCAAATGTAAAATTTATCCTCATTAGATTCTTTACCTTTAAGGATTTGAATTTCCTCTTACTCTATGCATGCCAAAAAAAAAAAAAAACAGGAATAAAATCAAAGCTCCCATTTTTAAAAAACACCTCCACAATTTGAAATTTGGTTGTTCTCAAAGGGTAAAATTTCTACCACATGGATGACAAGCTGTTGTCAAGGCATAATGGGAAGCTTCTGTGGGAGTATGCGAGGCATTAATGCACAGAAGTTGTATCATATTTTGAGCTCACATACTCTTTGAAACAGAAAGAATCTACATTTCAAAGCTTTTACTAATGCTTCTCAACAACTGTAGCATTTATTCATAGATGTCCAATATAATCTTTTAGCATTTATCCTATAAATAAAAATATTAACTTTTTAAGGAAATATTAAAATTATTTTCAATGCCTTTTTACTTATTACTTTCTTGGAAATCTAAAATAACTCAATATGTCAAAGAAATAAAAACATACTTATCTTACAGATTAATAAAATATAGTTCCCAAATATTAAGATAATAGGAAGAATATAAACCAAGACTTCGTGAGCAGACTGTGTCCAATGACCAAGATTCTTTGCTTGACCAAACTTTATTCAGGCTCCTGAAACTTCTCCTCAGCCCACCTGTGTACTTCCTTGTAAAATCCAATTTTAGCAGGATCCCTCCTAGATCATTTTAGCAAGAGTCCCCCATCCTCTATATCTGTTCACCCTCAATATCTCATTGGGTTTCTCATTCTCCATCATCCCGCAGGTGATGTCTGATCACCATGGCCTGTCTTTAGCAAAGATCCTGTCAGGTGAGTCTAGCTAGAATCTCTCTTACCCCTGATGTTTCAGTAATTTTCCATACACTTACCCCTAAACTGCTTCTTGGCTATAAATTCCCACTTGCCCGTACTGTTTTTGGAATTGAGCCCAGTTCTATAGTGAGGTCTCTTTTCCTTATTGCAATGGTTCTGAATAAAATCTGTTTTTACCACTTTAACTACTATCCAGGTCTGGATTTTCTTTGACACCAAGTGTTGTTAGGTCCTTTCGCATACTTTTATTATTGAATCCTTACAGCAACTACTATGTATGTTCTACTATTCTCATTTCAATTTTAGAAACTGAAAGGTAGAGGGATTATGATTTATTGAAGATCAAGGAACTAATTAGTGGTAGAAACAGAACTCAAACCCAGCGGTTTTGTGGATTTTTAAAAGTCCTACTTATTCCAAAAGTTGTGTCATTTCTCATTTTTACATAGTGTTTCCAATTTTTCTTCAAATATAGAAAACATAGAAGCAGTTAAGCAGGCAGTTTTTACAATATGGGAGATGTAAATAGCTTCCTCTTCTAAGATATAGTAAACTTATCTTAGCATCAACACATTTTGGAAAGAAGCCATCATCATTATACAAGGGAGTTCCCAGAAGTGAGCCAAAACAGAACCTTTGAAAATAAAATCATATGAATCTTTCATTTCATATCCTCTGGGGAAGTAAATGAAGAATCTGTATCCCACATGGTAATGCTCCCTGCTGACCATCTCATCTTTGGGAAGGGTCATGCTACATTCCTGGAATGTTTGAGGTCATTTGGAGAGATTGGCTGCATTCCCATCTACACCCATCATTAGGGAAAATAGAGTTCAAATTCAGCCAGCTGATGATTGCAAACTAACTCTTTATAACATAGAGCTCTCATCCATTCTTGAACTTACAAAATAGCTTTCAAAGTTACTTTATGGCAATAACTTGTTACTTATTTCTAAGGAAACTCATCATATTTTATTATTAATAATGATTGTTTGTTAACCTCACAATATCCAGATTAAATAATTTAAGAAATTATTTGACTCCCAGGTTTAAGAGTGAGGCATTTTACCTCCAATCTGAGGGAGAAGGATGCCTTCCACAGGGAAGTACAGCACTGCAAAGTACTTTGCACTATAAGTGCAAAGTACAGCACTTACAACCTTACATAAGGCTGTAAGTATGTTGACTCATACATGCCTTTCTGGTTTGTTGGGATTCGTGTTTGAGAAATCAAGAGAACCCATTCCATGTACTTTGTTAACTAGGGATAGTGATTAGGGATAGATATCACGTTTTAGCTGTTTAACTCCTTAAACATATGATTCATATATCATATTTAAATAAATGGACATGATAAAGAGCTTGAACCATAGCCAGTATAGAAGAGGAAAAAGAATCCTCCTCTATCCTTTTATGTTCTGCCCTGAGCCTGATAATTAACTGGAAGTAAGACAGAGTAACAGGAGAAAAGCATACAATTTTATTTAATATTTTTGTGTGCACCCAGAAGCCATCATAGGGAAAAATGAAGACTCAAAAAAGCAATTAGGATTGAGAGTTTATATACCTTTTTAACAAAATATCATAAATTTGTGGGGAAATGACAAGACAAAGGAAGAGGACTTAGGCTTTTAGGGGCAGTAAATTGTAGGGAAGTGACTAGAAAGAATATGAGGGAAATTAATGGAAGGCTAGGGTTATTTTAGTAAGTTTGTTTGTACAGATCCATTTAGGAATTGATATCCAGTCTCCAGTGGTAAGAATGTTCTTCTCTTACTGGTATAGGGAGGGTACCTTTTTCATGGGAAATATGACCTGCTTTTAGGTAGAAAGTGGGAAGTCAGAGAGCCCTTCCTGTATCTACTGTTCCTTAAGTGCCTTAAGCTAAAAATTATCAATATGCCAAAGAGGCATGTTTTGGGCTGGCATGCTCTGAACACCTTCACCATCATTAGCAGTGAAGGAAATGTGTACTTTTAGCTTTGGAACTTCAGGAAATAGAACACCTGAGGGAATGCTGTTAAGAGTCCATTTAATTCACACTCACCATCAGGTAACACAGAAGTCACTAAAAGAAGAGCTGTGGGAAAGCACTAGCCTCCAATTTAATAGTAGTTTAGTTCAAACAAGTGAATTGCAGTACACACAACTGACGAAGGAGAACTTGCCAGAGAGAAGACATATCCAATACCAAAAAGAAGAAAAAAAATTTGTTTTCACATGATTCCCAACACTCATATTAACTATTTTACATCACAGCTCTCAATTTTCTGAATTAACTAGGCAGTTACCATACTCTAGAACTATTTGCTGGTTTACTTGCGAGCCTCTGAGTAACCTCTACCAAGGTAGGGGTAAACTGATGTGAAAAGCTTGATTCTATCACACTTACCCTAGGACCACCAGTACAGAGCACTATCGAGCACATATTTGGTTAAAGGCCCGGGGGGAGGAAATGAAAAGATGACAAAGATGCTCTAGGGAACTGGACTTCATATGGAAAATTGAGTACAACTGGAGGAATGAATATGGTAAATGCTGTAATTAGTACAGTTGGGGTGTTATATCGATTCTGACAAGCAGGATTGGAGAAGACGCTTGGAGGCAGATCACTATACACTGAAGTCTTCTTGAATCCCAATTCCAAACTGAGACCACAAATGTGAACCTTGAGTAGTTGCCAACACATCATCTATTCAGTGGTCAAAGCACATAATTTGCTACATGATACGTAAAGTTCTTCTTTTTCCCCTGGCAGTATCCAATTTTAGAAATTCCAAGAATCCATTTTAAGGAAAAAAATTTCGATGGGCAGATAAGACATTTGAATACTTAATGGAATATGATAAAGAAGACAACATTATTAAATAAGTTGTTTATATAATATGTTATACAGCACTGAAAAAATGCAGCCAAGAAAATGGCTAGAGTCAGAGACACTTGATTCAAATACAGATGTTTTAAAATCAATGCAATCAAATGTGGAGTCCTGAAGCTAAAATTAAGATAATTGTCTTATCTGCTTATTGATTTCACGTAAACGTTACTGGGAATTATCTCCTTGATCATCTTTTAAGGGAGCAGTTTACCAACACAAGTTGAGTTAAAGGGTGTCAGAAAATCTTTTCACAGAAAACAGAGGTATCCCCCAGCCCTTGTACCTCAATTTTCTCCACTAATAGAGATCTATCAACAAATTATGAATGAACTTTTAACATGCTGTTTTCCCAAGTCTCTAAGCCTTCAGTTGACCCCATTAGGGTTGGTGTGAAGAAACATCCATATGACCATATGGAGCCAAGGACAGGCCATGGCCCACCATCTGTCTATCAGAAATGGATTGGGAGGTTGTCATCACTGATGAGGCATGTCTTGGCACTAAGAGCAGAAATTGGTCATCTTCTGAACAAAGCAGTTTATATCAGATACAAGAAGTCCTTTTCACCCTAAAGTATAATAGATCATCTACAGGTGGCCATTTTGAATAGAAATTGCCACTTCTTGATCATGTAGTGATTACAGACTATGCAGGGTGATTGCCATTAAATCACCAATGTGTTTGACTTCATCTTAGGGTCTCAAAGCTCATTTCTGTCTTTTGCTACAGGTCCTGGAGCCTCCCTGCTTTGTATGAGAGAAAAAGCTTTATATAAATTAACCAAATTTAAAGAAGTCTTGTGTGTATTCTAGATAGGACTATAGTAAACTTGACTTTAACAAGGTCTGTGTACCAATACTTTAGAAAATCCCCCAAACACAGACAAATACATATTTATACAGTCTCTTAGCTTTCTCAGAAATCTCATTTTTTCAAGAATCATGGCATTTCTGCTTATTATAATGTTTACTTTACATCCAAGTTTTAACTCTCCCTTGAGGGCCGTATTTCAGAACATCAACAGTATTTGGCCCTCCTTGAAAGCTACTGCAAGAAGTAGAAAATAAGAAAGAAATCAAAAAGGTAGAGATGGGAATGCTGGGTGGTGACCTAGAATCATTCACCAGGTAAGGGACTGGCTCAACTCACATTGTGTGATCGAATCCATGCTTCAGCCAAATTAAAGATGACTGTGTTTAGGTACATGTGGAATAGTCAAAATCATCTTCACTACTGATACTCCACTTGACATTCATCCACACTGGAAAATAGATAAGACATTCTTGCCACTTTACATGCTGGCCTGACATCAATATGAAGCGTTATCAGAGTGTCTTCCGTGTTGTTGGAATCCTACTTGTTTCATGTGATCTTTCTTTCACCTGGCTAACACAACCTTGGTTCTATGTCCTGATCCAATGTTCTCAAACTTACTATCTTTATTTTAGTTCTCTCTAGTGGTTTAGGCCAACAGTGTTTATTGTGTGCATAGTGTTTCCCAATCTCCCAACATGAATGTCTAACTTTCTGTATTTTATCCTTGCCACTGCTGTCTGTGGCCCTCCAAGATGACAATGGATTGATTCATGGAACAGACAGAAACATCATTCTAGATGATTGGGAAGGTCAGATGAGAAAAGGCTTTCTTTGCTCACAAGTTAAAAGATTTGGTTTAAGACAACAGCAGAACACTGGGGTTCTGGGAATAGGAGTGGAAATGATACCTACCCTATTTACTCTGGAGAAGAGATATGGGCAGGATGGGATGATACCAACATTCGTTAAATCTGCGGGAAGGTATTTTTCAGGAAAGGGGGCCTTAGTTATCTTCTCAGATTAAACACCAACTCTTCATACCTTCCTACATGTCCTGGCTAGCAAACTTCCTTCCTGGTATAAGTGTACCAGGAAAGGCAATTGCTAGAGAAGCCCAACTTAAGAAAGAAAATAACAGTTTTTAAAAGATATTGTATTTGTTTTGATAGAACTTAATTCAGAATCACTATTCTGATTTAGTCACACTCATTCATCAAAACTAAACTAACCCCTGACAATTATCTTGATTTTACTTTCTCCGTGTTCCATGTTGGGAAGAAAGTTAATTTTTAATATTACTCTTATGAACCTCAAACTTAGTCTGTTGGAATATTTTAATTATATAAATACCTGATTCATATTCACTCTCTCATTCGGATTTCCCATATCCACTTTTACATCATTAATATGTCTTTGTTGGCTTCCAAAAGAGTTTGAAATTCCCTATGTTCATTAGTATTTTGTACAGATGAAGAAACAGGGCACAGAGGAGGAAGCTTTATTTGTGAACTCGCTGTTCTCTCTTGAATAACCAAAGCTCTTTCTACTGGTATCTTTGGGGAAAAAATATTCTAAGTATAAAGAAGAATCTGAGCAGTTATGCTCTTTGGTTGGTAGACCTTATTTGCAAGAGCACTTTACTGGACTCAGATTAGAGCCTTCAGGTAGAATGAGTCAAGTGGACACTGTCATAGCAGATACTCTTCCAAATGTTATGCAAATAATGGTATCAATTTGAAATTCCTATTATTTGTGGACCAAAAAAAAAATTGATTGACTCACCATGTGATAGGTAGTCAGGCATTAGAAGTCTCCACATAACATTTAGGGGGCCTGTGTAAACAAATAGAGAGGCCCAAGGATTTAAAACAGTATCAGAAAACTTAGGTTACAGATAACACACACACACACACAAAAAGGCAGTAGTGCTGTGATAATCTATTCTTCCCAGCATGTATCTCATGCCAGTTGCCTTTTTTTTTTTTTTTTTTTTGGCTGTGTTGGGTCTTCGTCTCTGTGCGAGGGCTTTCTCTAGTTGCAGCGAGCGGGGGCCACTCTTCATCGCGGTGCGCGGGCCTCTCACTGTCGCGGCCTCTCTTGTTGTGGAGCACAGGCTCCAGACGCGCAGGCTCAGTAGTTGTGGCTCACGGGCCCAGTTGCTCCGCGGCATGTGGGATCTTCCCAGACCAGGGCTCGAACCCGTGTCCCCTGCATTGGCAGGCAGATTCTCAACCACTGCGCCACCAGGGAAGCCCGCCAATTGCCTTTGATTTTAGACAAAACCCATTTTCCTATCTGTTTTTGGGATACCAGTATGTAACATAGTATGAAAATAATAGTAGCTCCCATTTTTTTGAACGCCTGCAGTGTATTGGATGCTAAGTGTTTGTCTCTTTTTACTTTTATGGCAGCTTGGCAAAGAAAGCATTGTTATTCATATTTTACAGATGAGAAATCTAAAGATCAGAGAGGTTAAAAGACTTGCTTAGGGTCTCAGAGGTCATAGGGATTGGAGATGGGATATGAACCCAAGTCCGAATCAAAATCCTTTGTTTCTTCCCCTGTGTTTCTTTCCACATTATGTTTCCTGTTATGTGATGGAAATCAATGTGTAAAATACTAATGTCAATATTTTTCAAATAAATAATTTATTTCGGCAAACACTTGTCAGGTTTTGCTGAGCTAGCTTTAGCTTTACTATTTGTACACATGTGGTCAAATGGAAAGTGCTTCTCCCTCTCACCTCTTACCCCATTCCCCACTCTCAATTTCCACTGATACGCTGAAGTAAATCCTGATGTTGGTAAATAAGGCCAAATATTTAAGCAAGAGTTTCAATAATTAGTTCCCATTAATTCATTCTGTGACATTTCCTTGAACCCCAAGACAGTACTGACCTTTCCAAAGGAAAATATCAAGCTTTCATATTACAAGTTTGATATATAATCACTAATAGCCCTTTCGATGTTTTGGAAAAGATGCTTGTGTTGCCTCCTTTCTATTCTACTGGTAGCATTGATAAGTAGTTTCTGTAGCTAACAGAGTCAAATAAAATATTTCAGGGAGGTGCAAACACTTACAAACACACAATGATCTATATGGAATGGCCATGATAACCATGGGAACTATAATCTGGTATATTTCCAAAGGAAAAGCTTCAGACTGAAATCTGCAGATAGTTTTTCCAACTTTCCAATTCCCCCTAATTTTCAGTTAATATTCTGTAATTGGGATTAAAATTAATCAAAACAGTAAAATAACAGGAGAATAGCATAAGTCTCCTAGACAGAAGATTTCTTTAGCACTGATTTATAGAATATATTTTAACATGCCCAATCTCTGTGATAATATTGGAGCTGCAAATATGATTAAGAAAGAACTAAAAAAAAACTCATTTTGAATGATTTGGGAAGGGTTAAATAAATGATGGTGTATTTACTTGATGGAATAGTATGCAGACATTAGAACCGATGTTTTCAAAGACATGAAATTATGAGGAACTGTTTGATATCATATTAAGGTGGAAGGGAACAGAAGGTACTTATATGTATACTAAGATTACTGATTGTTTTAAACAGTTCTACACTGGAAAAACCTACATCGTGATAAACCAAAACATCACTAATGATTTTTTATAAGTAATGGAATCATGGGTGATTTTGCTTCTCTTCTTTTATATTTATCAACTTTATGAAAACATTATAACAAGAAATAATAGATTTTCTGGAGGCATGGGCAAAATTCTTAGCAAGAGCATGGGATAGAGACACTAACCCTGCCTAAGGAAGTTAGCCAGATATCACAAGAATACTCAGTTGGTATTTAAGGAAAGGTTGGTTGGCCAAAGGGAGAGGAAAGGATATTCCAGGCATGGAAGAGTAAAACTACCTGGTATATTCAGGAGCACTGGTAGTGTGTACTGTACTTGGCCTAAGCATACCATGATTAATATGCCTGAGCATTGTTAGGTCATAATCAAGTTAAGTCTCTCCAAAAGTAGACCTTAAGTAAGCAAACAGGAATTTAGGTAAGAACAAAAAGAACTGCATGAGATATTACAATGGATGAAACTGATTTCAAGGAATATTGATAATTCTATTATGCTTCAATAGCTATAATCTCCTATCATCCTCCTATTTGCGATATTGTAGGGTTACTTGTCCTTAGTCCTATGCAACATTCAGTAATTGTAAAGAAGTGGGGGCAACAAGATGAGGATGGAGAGAGATAGGTGAAGCCAGATGACATTCTGTCCTACAGTCAATTAAGAGTAAAGGCTGTTTATAAGTCCAGAAATAAATTCACACATACACAGTCAACTGATTTTTGACAAGGCAGACAAGAATACACAACGGGAAAAAGATAGTCTCCAACAAATGGTGCTGGAAAAACTGGATACCCATATGCAAAAGAATGAAATTCGACCCTTATCTTACACCATATACAAAAGTAAACTGAAAATGGATTAAAGACTTAAATGGAAGAACAGAAACTATAAACCTCCTAAAAGAAAACATAGGAGAAAGATCATTGACATTGGTCTTGGTAATGATTTTGATGAAATAAAATTTATATTTTAAGGCAGGACAAAAAAATTAAACATAAAATTATGTCTCTGTGTCCATTTGGGCCTCCTCCATCCCTCCCTTATGTGCAATGTGCATCTGCATTACACACTAACCAGAGCTCCTTAAAGATGGGAGTGCCTGCTCAGCCATAAATTTCATTTTTTTTTCCCTTTCTTCTGATGCTAGTAATGTAAATTCTTTAATGAATAGTGTTCTTTCACAACTCTGTAAGGGGTCATAATGACTTGTTTCTTGCTTTGTATGTGCTTACCTGGACTATGTATCTTTGACGAGCTTTATGTAAAATATCAGTATGTTATTTTGATGTACAATCCTTTGTTTTGACTTCTAACAGGTGGAACAGTTCTCAGATCTTTCTGAGAGTCTGTCTCCTGGATAGAATCCTCAGTTTGGCTCAAATAAACTTTCCTTTTTTCTTCTTAACTTGATTGTTAATTGAACTTTCTTCGACAATTTCTTGGACATTACATCAAAAGCACAGGCAACAAAAGCAAAAAATAGGTAAGTGGGACTACATTAAAAATCTTCTGCACAACAGAGGAAACAATCAACAAAATGAAAAAGCAACCTATGGAATAGGAGAAAATATTTGCAAATCCATATCTGATAAGGGGTTAATATCCAAAATATTAATATATAAGGAACTCCTACAATTCAATAGCAAAAACAAAAACAAAATCAAAACAAAACAAATATCTCGATTAAAAAATAGTCAAAGAACTTGAATAGATGTTTCTCCAAAGGAGACATATGATGTTGGATGACGACCAAAGTATTTCAAAAGGTCCACAACATCTTTAATCATCAGGGAAATGCAAATCCAAAAGGCAATGTGATATCACCTCACACCTGTTAGGATGACTACTATAAAAAAGAAAATAACAAGTGCTGGCAAGTAGGTGGAGAAATTGGAACTCTTTTACACTGTTGGAGGGAATGTAAAATGATGCAGCCACTGTGGAAAAAACTATGTGATTCCTCAAAAAATTAAAATAGAACTGCTATATCATCCAGCAATTTCACTTCTGGGTATATACCCAAAAGAACTGAAATCAGAGTCTTGAAGTGCAGAGTACCTGCACTCCCATGTTGGGATGGGATGCACTCCTATCCTCCCATGGATGGACCTGGAGGACATTATGCTAAGTGAAACAAGCCAGCCACAGAAGGACAAACACTGCATGATTCCATTTATATGAAATGTCTAAAATAGTCAAAATATTAGAATGGTGGTTTCCAGGAGTTGGGGGATGGGGAAATGAGGAATTGTTCAACAGGTATAAAATTTCAGTTATGCAAGATGGTTAAGTTCTAGAGATCTGCTGTACAACATAGTGCCTATAGTTAAAATATTGTATTATATTCTTGAAATTTTGTTAAAAGGGTAGATCTCATGTTGAGTTTTCTTGCCACAATTTAAAAAAAGAGAGAGACAGGAGAGCTCTTTATGAGAATGGGAGCTGCAGCAGCAGATTTATTTCTGTAAGTAGATCATTCTTGTAGCTGAGTAAAGGATGACCTGGATTAGGAGAGAAACTGGGGGCAGGAAGGTCAGAGAGAGAGCTGGAGAATGGTTCCAGGGCAACATGGTAGAGTGGAGGGCAGTAATTGTGAAAAATGGCCAAATTAAAGTTTCCTCGGTTAAATGACTCCCTAACTCTATGATCTGAGATAAGCCTCTTTATTTCTCTTTCTTCACTTGTAAATTGAGAGTGATGGACCTTCTTCAAAATATCATTGTGAAAATTAATATATGAGAAAATATTTTATACGTTGCTAAACCCTATAAAACTACAAGGTTTTAGTAGTTGTATTTTTATTAGTAATAAGAATATTAGTATCATACTATTGCACCATCCTAACAAGGCATTTATTTTGAAAACATATACCAAAGGTAAACAAGGAAAACAGGTGAGAATTTCTGCTTATAATAAATTTTCTGGGAAACAAATATGCTATAGCAGTCATATGGCTGCATTTTATAATGCAAGACTTTAGTACTGGTCTAAAATCAGATTTGAAGTTAACATTTTTTATTTAAAAATATGTGGTTAAAAAAGAATCACTGGCTTATATCATCTACTTTTTTAATATTGGAAAACCACCAAATAAAATGTTTATTTTCAAAAATGTATATTTTATCTGGCTAACTCTAGTGTTAATACAGCTTGAATGTGTGGGCTCTTTCCATCTTTTCCCAAGACTACTTATTCTCTTAGTTGAAATTTCTTCTTAATAATTTTTAGAACTAAGGAAAGGAAATATATCCTCTTCTTTTCAAAAGCATTTTTTCTCAATCTTGAATAACATTTGGATTCAATTTTTGAAAAATGCTTAGACTAAATTCCTTTGGATATAATGTTAAATACAAATAAAACTAAGAATACTTTATAGCATAAGTACAAACATACAACCAAACAATTTTTTTCAAGTTAAGTAGTACAGCCAAGCAAAACATTTATAATATCTAAATTAATAATTAATAATGACAGATGATATCAGTTTAATGGAAAGATGAAACCTTAGATCTAATCCTAGATTTGATCTCTCTTTATATTTTTACATAAATCCTGCAAAGGTAAGAACTGCTTATTCACATATGCATACTATAGGAAGCTGAACAGTTTCAAAACTTCACTAGCTCAGAATAATGACAATTTACCCAACAAACAATCTTCAAGTGTCAATCTAACACATGAATAAGGAACAAAGCTATGTTTACTTAAAGTTCAGGTTAGCATGGTAGTTGGTTGAAATCGACATCAAATATTTTCTATTTTATTGATTGCTAAAATTGAAAACAGCAGATTTCTTCACTGCATATTTAGTGCCCACTTACCATTGCTGAATTATTGCACGTCAGTATCAGAAACATTCGCATAAAGCAGACATTTGCTACGTGAAAGAGGTGCGTATGTATCCATCGACTCACGACTTGTCTATTTCAAGTGCTTTGAAAACTTCGCGCAGTGATTCAGCTTCCACTTTTCAAACACACTATCATACCGCAATACAGACTTGGGGACTCATGTAATTGGGTGTTCCATTATAAGGTGGATATCTGGATGAAGCAGAATTCGTGGGAAGCAGTTTGAAAACCTCAAGACACCATTTGCTGACTTCAATCTGAGATACTGTGGTCTAAAGTAAATTCCAGTCTGTGCTTATTTGTGAGAAAAATATATATAGTCCTAAACTATAGTTTCATTTTACTATAGGATTAAAATTATGGCTAAGACTATTGTTTTCTTTTTCCTTAGAAAAAGAAAACAATTAGTTAACCTAGACTTACTAGAGTAAGAGATAATAGCTGGTGAGAGGACTACATGCAATTTAGATAAACATGAGAAAACTGACAGGTTGGTCTGTAGTTAGGATGTGGAGTTGAGGCAGGAAAGAAGGTGTAATGAGGTTACTGGAGAGGTTAAGAAAGTATACACACATATATTTTGATAACTCTCCTTGTTTGTTCAGAGGTAAACAGGTTGTTGGGGAAAAGAATGTAGAACAAAGAAAACAAAAAGTGCTTTCCCTCACCCCTGAGGGAATAAGTCAACCCCTGGGAATTATCTCACAATTGACAGAATAATTCAGCATATGGAGACATGTTCCCTTTAGAATACATCCCAATGAAAACTTAAGGTGCTAAATCTTCAGGAAAGCTATATGTTTGTACTGCCACAAATGTGACACAGCTATACCACCATTAATCACCTTATGTTTATCAATTCAGTCCTAATGACCTTTGAGAAATGGCTCAGGCTGAGACGGCACTCTTTTTATAACCATCTCTGATCCAAGCAACTATACTAACTGGGAAAATGGTATGACCCAGAGAATGAACTAGGGCCCCTTATGTCACATGTTTGTTTTTTGAAACACTATTGTCAACACACAATTATTATTTTGGAGTTGTGCATTTTTCCCAGTGATTAAATCACTGGGTCAAGGTCTGAGGCATATGATATTTATTCTTTTGTAAATTGTCTATTTTTAAGACCTCATTTCTCGGGTTTTTAAAAAAATCAACACCAGGCAGATCCATCGCCTGACCCTAAACATGGTCCTAAAGTAAATCGCTTGAGGAAACTGGATCCCAAAGATTACAGGTGGGGAATTTTGAAGTGTGTCCATATTTCATTGGAGATCAAAGAAGCCTAACTAAAAGAATTGTGGGCTGACTCACACGATAACCTCTTTTTGAAAGGGCTATTTTATCTTGAAGATTATGAGTTTGGAGGAACTAAGGTGATTGGCAGTGGAAAGAATCAGAACATGTGAAATTCCTTAAAAATTTATTGACTTAAATAACTTTGTGTTACACATAATTAAAAAAAACCCTTTCCAAAAAAAAAAAAAAATCAACATAAAAAAGTGTCAGCTCTCATGTCTGAGGTGATTATTTTCTCAGTATGCCTTTTAATTTTACTTGTAGTTTTTTTTGAATAATGATCTTTTTGGGTAATAATATCTTTTTCTTTTTGTAGTAGAAAGCCATTCCAATCCAGATATCTGAAAATTAATTATTGAAACTTTCTTAAGGTTTTCTTTTTTCGTTCTAAATCTACTTTATCTGAATTTTCAGTTGCATGAGGTGCAGATCTGAATCCTGTTTTAACATCTCTCTCTTCCATCTTGGAACTTGTTTGACCTCTAAGTCCTCTATTTTACCACAAGAGCTCATATCTGACACCTGGCTTATTTCAGCTGATAATGATATCAATTCTGTGAGCTTTAGCTTTCAACAGGGATTGCTGGAACACCAAAATCCTTTCAGACTCAAAGGCCTGGGTATATTTTTAAAATAATTTATTTAAATTACAAACAATAATTAAATGTCTCCATATATTTGGACTGAAGCTCCTACCTAGAAATCCTAAAATCCTACCAACTAGTCCTCAGCCAACTTGTAAACATGCTATTTTTTTCTCATATGGACTTTTCCAAAAAATATACATTTTTTAAACTCTTACATGTAATATATTAGTATATGGAGCCTACTCATAGCCTTAACTCTGATTTAAACCATGTCAAACATTAGGTATTTTAAATTAAAAGTCTTAGAAGTGACCGACCCAAGTAGAAAATGAGACAACCTAATAATTTACTTATTCCAATGCATTCTTGAAATCTACAAATGTAGAAGATCTGCAGATAGCCAGTTACCTAAAAGTACTGGATTATTTCCACCTTCTTCACTGCGTGGTGTATGTGTGTGTCTGTGTGTATGTGTGTGTGTGTGTGTGTGTGTGTGTGAGATTGGGGGAGCTGTTCAACTTCATCCATTGGACCAGGTATTTGATTAAATCCGATTAAATCTTTATCTAAATATAATTAAAGCACAATGCAATGGACTCAAACTATCATGAGGTCTTTGAAATTGTCTCTTTTTTAATTGAGGTATAGTTGATTTACAATATTATATTAGCTTCAGGGTATAGCATAGTATTCAGTATTTTTATAAGTTATACTCCATTAAAAGTTATTACAAAATAATGACTATAATTCCCTGTGCTGTATAATATATCCTTGTTGCTTATCTATTTTGTACAGGGTAATTGGTAGTAATTTGTATCTCTTAATCCCATACCCCTATATTGTCCCTCCCTCCTTTCCTCTTCCCACTGGTAACCACTAGCCTATTTTCTGTAACTGAGTCTGTTTCTGTTTTGCTATATACATTTACTTGTTTTACTTTTTAGATTCCACATATAAGTGATATCATATAGTATTTGTCTTTGACTTATTCCACTTAGCATAATATTCTCTAGGTCCATTCATTTTGCTGCAAATGGCAGAAATTCATTCTTTTTATGGCTGAGTAATAATATTCCATCGTATATATATATATATAAAATCTTCTTTATCCAGTCATCTGTTGATGGACCCTGGGTTGCTTCCATATCTTGGCTATTGTAAATAGTGCTGCTATGAACAGGGGGGGTGCATGTATCTTTTCTAATTAGTGTTTCCTTTTTTTTCAGATATATACCCAGGAATGGAATTGCTGGATCATATGGCAGTTCTCTTTTTAGTTGTTTGAGGAACCTCCATACTGTTCTTGAAATTGTCTTTTTTCCTAAAAATCTGGAATTCCAAAAGACAGGGTAGAGCTCCAGAACACTTCAGCACCTCTCCTGTATTTAAGCAACACATGACTAGAAAGTGAAGTGACTATAAAACAAATGGATTTGAACACTGTCCAGGCTCAGAGGTAAATTTCTAGGAATTCAGATACAGTACATCCAAGAAGTATGAATAATAGCAACTAAAAAAATATCTGTTTCAGAATCTGTTTCTTGACCTAAATTGGGATTTCAGATAAAGTAGTCATTTTATTTGAAAATGCAAGTAGGAATCAAATGGAAAAAATTACAAAAATAATAAAAACTACCTATAATCAGTTGAAACTGTGTACCAATTCTGCAGAATGTATGGATGACAGAGTTTGCAATCAAAATGTGCTTACTTTCATCTAGTCTATGTGGAAAACTCTGTCCTGTGTATAACTGACTATAACCATGACCAATTCAACTGTATATCATTCTGTTAAAATAAATATTCAATCAAGAAAATAAAAAACAGGTAAATTGGACCGCATCAAAATTAAAAACTTCTGTGCATTAAAGGACACTATCAGCAGAGTGAAGAAACAACCCATGGAATGGGAGAAAACATCTGCAAATCATATATCTGATAAGGGGTTAATATCCAGAATATATAAAGAAAACTCAACAACAGAAAAACCAAACAACCCAGTTTAAAAAATGGGCAAAGAACTTGAATCTACATTTCTCAAAAAAAGATATAAAAACTCTCAATAAACACATAAAAAATGCTCAAATTCACTAATTATTAAGAAAATGTAAATCAAAACCATAATGTTGTACCATTCAGTTAGGATAGTTAAAAAAAAAAAAAGAAAAGAAAAAAACAACAGAAAATAACGAGTGTTGGCAAGGATGTGGGGAAATTGGAACCCTTGTGCATTGCCAGGGGTATATAGAATGAGTCAGATGCTGTGGAAAATAGTATGGTGGTTCCTCAGAAAATTTAATGTAGAATTGCTATGTTCCAAAATTCCATTTCTTGGTATATCTACACCCAAAGGGAATGAAAGCAGGGACTTGAACAGATATGTGTACACCCACCTTCATAGTAGCATTATTCACAACAGCCAAAATGTGAAAGCAACTTAAGTTGCTATGGACAGGTGAATGGAGAGACAATATGTGGTATATACATACAAGGGAATATTATTCAGCCTTAAAAAGGAGAAAATTCTGACACATGCTACAACATGGATTACCCTTGAAGGCATTATGTTAAGTGAAATAAGCCAGTAACAAAAGAATAAATACTGTATGATACCACAAATATGAGGTACCTGGAATAGTCAAACTCAAAGAGACAGAAAGTAGAATGGTGGATGCCAGGGTCAGGAGGGGTGAATGGGAAGTTATTTTTTAATGGGTACAAAGTTTCAGTTTTGTAAGATGAAAAAAGTGTTTGAGATGGATGGTGGTGATCATTCACAAAAATGTGAATTTAATGCACTAAACTACACTTAAAAGTGGTTAAAATGGTAAATTTTACATTGTGCATATTTTACCACAATTTAAAAATAAACAAATAGTAAAATAATTTAAAATAAAATGAATATTGGGAACAAGATTTGGACTTTATAAAATGCCTGTGTTTCCATGATAGTGGTTCTTAATGTCTCATGTAGAGAACTCTTTAACATATTCTCGTTTCGTAGAATGAGATAGTGATATTTGTGCCATTTCTGCCCTTTCCAAAATTTATATTTTGTATTTCTGATTACTCAGGGTTTATAACTTACTGAAATCTTCCATTTGAGAAGGTAACTCTGAGCAGATTTGAGTTTCACCATCTAAAGATGGCTTATGAAAACTATTTTAGCCTTCAAAATGTTTATTTCTTTCTCAAAAACTTGTTCATGCAATGTAGGAATTTCACCAGGTGGTAAAATGTCTTTATGACATGTTGGAGACGATTTGTGCCATTCTGGATGTGATGATTCTCTTCCTAACCACTCATATATTTAATTTTTTTCTTTAAAATCATATTTCCTTTGTCACAGAAACTGAAATCAAGCAAACATCAAAGGTGACACCCAAATATTTAGGTATTGGTATAAGCAAAACTAGAAAATACATCATCATCTCTGTCCATTTTCTGCTAATAGTAACAATATTGGCTACTAATAGTTTCTACTAATAATAACATTTATTGGCTGCTTTCTTATGCAAGTACATGCAAAGCACTTAATATTTTTCTACACTACTTAATATTTTTATTCCAGTATACAATAGTTTATCGAGTCAGATTATGAATATTTCATTTTAAGGAACGCATTTTGTGATGATATCCATAGGCTTTGAAGCAAATTCCTTCTGTATCTTAAAACCATCCTTATTTCCAGGCAGCCAAATAATGAGATGAAATTAGCAGCTTACTCTTGAGAGAGAATTCTTCGTGAGTACAATGCTTCTGGTAATAGAAAGTTTTTATATCATTTTACTCCAAAAAACAAACAAACAAACAAAGAAAAGAAAAGAAAGAAAGAAAGAAAAAGGAAGTCTCTTGGCATCTTAGTCTGAGAGTTGCTAGAGCACTCTGCATGCAGAGAAATGTTCTACTATGAGGAAGTCCTAGACGAGGGATACTTAAAAAGATCTGGGACCCTATATTAAATGTTCAGGCTAAGAAGTCCAAGAAGAGAGTGAATAAGCTTAACCTCACCACTTTAGTCTGGAAGTTTCTCCCTTCTTATTTCTCTGGGTGATGAGTCTTTGGCTAATTATTGCTGCTGGCCAACACTCTTCATTATCCTTTGATTTCAGAATGTTTTATAGTTGCCTTTCATGTGTCATGTCTAGTTTTGTACTAGAGATGTGTTCTTCATTGCAGTTTTTAGAATCTATGCAATCCTAGCTTAGCATTGATGTCACATTTTTGGGAGGATGTGAATGGCTCCATGCCATGTTCAAGATACTTAGACTGTGAGAGTGTCTTGATGTGCCTGGAAGTTTTCAAATACTGATGGTGATGTGTACCTGGCACAGCAAGAACTCAGGAAGTCATCAAATGGGATTCTCAAAGATAAATACCAATACCAACTTTTTCAGTCCCCCTGAGAACACTATAACTTCTTATGGGACATGGGTTACTTAAGTGACCAGAAGAGGAGCAACCAAGCAGGGATTCATTAAAGAATTTGCATGTTGGGGAAGTCCTTAGCCTAGTTAAGGTTTATAAAACTCACTTCTTTGTGATGGACTTAAAGTATAGCATCCCATGTTGCCATGACACTGGCATGACTCATGGGGTCAATAATCTCTTAGACCCAGATTGGTCTTTGTTTTCATCGAAAAGTCATGACTACCATAGGGAGGGGACAATAACACCAGTGATAACATTTATTAAATTATGTATGAATAAGAGAGAATTGCTTTAGAAATGTACTTCTTTTAATATGCTTTAAATGGTAAATTTTTGGCAAAATGTTCTAGTAAGGCTCACTCTCCATGTATTGGAGGTCTTAATTCAGAATTATATGGGCCTTTTAAAAGTCCTTAAACCCAATTTCACACTCTGTGTGGATATGTCCTCTCAAGCATCCTCTACAAATGTAATGGAAACGCCACTTGAATACCTACAAAGATACAGCATGTAGCCTTCCAAGAAAACACATTATAAATAAGTAAAATGTATAGCTATTGTTTTCAGACATGTTTTGTTGTTATACTTACCTATGATATCCATCTTAACTAAAATTTCCAAGCTTACAAGAAGTACTCCTTGCTTGTGGAAGAGGATTACTACACGATGATACTATGTCTTTAAAAAAGTAAAAAAGAAATAGAGGGAGAGAAGATGGGGAGATCTACATCTCTAGTTGCTTCCCTTTTTTTCTCCACAAATGTGCCACCAAAAGGTTAGCAAACACTTATAGCAATTAAAATAAACCTAATAAACACTTTCAAACAGCTTTATTGACATATAATTTATATATCATAAAATTCACCCTTTTAAAGTATACAATTCGGTGCTTTTAATATTTTCACCAAGTGGTGCAACTATCATCACAATCCAATTTAAGAACATTTTTATTGCCCTAGCATACATACTTTTTTATTTTACTTTTTATTTATCTATTTATTTTATTTATTTATTTTTTTGGCTGCATCGGGTCTCAGTTTCAGCACACGGGATCTTCGTTGAGGCATGCAGGACCTTTCTTTGAGATGCAGGCTTCTCTCTAGTTGTGGCATGCGGGTTTTCTCTCTCTAGTTGTAGCACACAGGATCCAGGGCATGTGGGCTCTCTAGTTGTGGCACGTGGGCTCCAGAGCGCATGGGGTCTGTAGTTTGCAGCACATAGGCTATCTAGTTGAGGTGCGCGAGCTCAGTAGTTGTGATGCATGGGCTTAGTTGCCCCGAGGCTCGTGGGATCTTAGTTCCCTGACCAGGGAACAAACCCACATGCCCTGCACTGCAAGGCAGAGTCTTTATCAGTGGACCACAAGCGAAGTCCCCATATATACTTTTTTAGTTCATTTTGGTTTTTGTTGTTGTTATTCTTTTTTTATATATTTATATATACAACTTTAAAGGCTACATTTTATTTACAATTGTTACAAAATATTGACTATATACACTATTGATACTATGTATAAAATAGATAACTAATGAGAACCTATTGTATAGCATAGGGAACTCTACTCAGTGCTCTGTGGTGACCTAAATGGGAAGGAAATCCAAAAATGAGGGGATATAGGTATAAGTATAGCTGATTCACTTTGCTATACAGTAGAAACTAACACAACATTGTAAAGCAATTATTCTCCAATAAAAATTTAAAAAAAATAAAAAATAAATAAAACAGGGTTTCTCAACCTCTGTACTACTGAAAAAAAAATATATTGGCTATATTCCCCATGTTGGACAATACATCCTTGAACCTATCTTATACCCAATAGTTTGTACCTCCTACTCCCCCCACCTCTATATTGCCCCTCCTGTCCCACTGGTAACCACTAGTTTATTCTCTATATCTGTGAGTCTGCTTCTTTTTTGTTATATCCACTAGTTTGTTGTATTTTTTAGATTCCACATATAAGTGATATTATACAATATTTGTCTTTCTCTGTCTGACTTATTTCACTTAGCATAATGCCCTCCAGACCCATCCATGTTGCTGCAAATGACAGAATTTCATTCTTTTTTTATGGCTGAGTAGTATTCCATTGTATATGTATATCATATCTTCTTTATCCATTTGTCTGTTGATGGACACTTAGGCTGCTTCCATATCTTGGCAATTGTAGATAATGTTGCTATGAACATTGGGGTGAATGTGTCTTTTCGAATTAGTGTTTTTGTTTTTTTGGATATATACCTAGAAGTAGAATTGCTGGGTCATGTGGTAGTTCTAGTTTTAGTTTTTTGAGAAACCTCCATGCTGTTTTCCACAGTGCCTGAACCAATTTACATTCTTATCAACATTGTAGAGGGTTCTCTCTTCTCCACATCCTCGCCAACTTTTGTTATTTATGCTCTTTTTGATGATAACCATTCTGACAGGTGTGAGGTGATATCTGTGGTTTTGATTTGCATTTTTCTAATGATTAGCGATGTTGAGCATCTTTTCATGTGCCTGTTGGCCATCTGCATTTTCTCTTTGGAAAAATGTGTGTTCAGTTCTCATGCCCATTTTTTCATTGGGTTGTTTGTTTTAATGTTGACTTGTATGAGCTGTTTATATATGTTGGATATTAATCCTGTATCGGTCATATTATTTGCAAATATTTTCTCCCATTCAGTAGGTTGTCTTTTCACTTTGTCGATGGTGTCCTTTGCTGTACAAAAGCTTTTAAGTTTAATTGGGTTCCATTTGCTTACTTTTGTTTATATTTCCTTTACTTTAGGAGACAGATCTTGTATTTCTGGGTAAACATAAGAAGTATTTTTATTAATTTGGCAATGGCTGTGTCAAATCTAAAATGAAGGGAAAAACAGGTGAAAATTTAGACAGTTGGCAAGAAGAAGGTAATACAAAATAACTCTTTTATTCACTGTCTTTAGAAATGTGAAGATTTCTGAGAAGAATCCTCAAATCTTAATTTTCAGTAAAGGAAATTCTGGAAAGTAAAATGTGCCAAGCACCAGATATTATCATTCAAATTCTTTTAAGCAATAATAGATTGTATTTGTTAGGCAAATTTCTACCTCAGATTACAAAGACGTAGTTATAGATCCCTTTTGAAGAATTTGTACTATTTAAAGGAGAAAACAAAACCACTCAGCTTTAATCCTAGCTTCTGGCTCTGTCAATGCATGAAATATATTATCACATGATTACACAGCAATAAGAGTTTTTATAGTGCTTATTCATATAGAAAATATTCTTTGTAGTCCTATGGAAACTATTAAAGGCCAGATAGATGTCTAGCTAGAAAAAAAAGGTGTGCATTCATTTTATGTTTACAAGTCTTATACAATTCTTACTAATTTGTGTCTTTTATTTTAAGTTTGCACTGCATGAGTTGAAAGAGAGCTCAATGGTCAAGTATTTGGCGGGGTTAGTCATTATTCTTTATCAGGTCATTGTTGCACTGGGTTCAGTTGTCTTTGATAATTTTCTTCCAAACGTGACTTAATGTGCTTACCAAATCAATAATAAAATTGCTTTTTAACTATTCTGTCACCCCAATTTTCAGATATTACAAAATTTTTCTGCTTTTCCCATGTTGCCTCCTCCTCCAAAAAAACACACTTTTTACTTATTTATTTATTTATTTATTTTTGACTGCATTGGGTCTTCATTGCGGTGAGCAGGCATTCTCTAGGTGTGGCGAGCGGGGACTACTCTTTGTTGCTGTGCACGGGCTTCTCATTGCGGTGGCTTCTCTTCTTGCGGAGCACAGGCTCTAGGCGCGCGGGTTCAGTAGTTGTGGCTCGCGGGCTCTAGAGAGCAGGCTCAGTAGTTGTGGTGCACGGGCTTAGCTGCTCTGCGGCATGTGGGATCTTCCCCGACTAGGGCTCGAACTCGTGTTCCCTGCATTGGCAGGAGGATTCGTAACCGCTGCGCCACCAGGGAAGTCCCCAAAACACACCTTTTAGAAAAATTTTTAAAACGCATTTTAAACCTTTTTCAAAATATACGAAAATGTTTTAAAATAGAAATTGCTGGGTCAGTCCTGCCTATTGAAACAGAATCTCTGGGCCTCACAGGCTGAGAATCTAAACTTTTTCAAACATCCCAGGCGGTTCTTTATGAAGTTTTCTTATTCCTTTCTGAGAGAAAGATTTGGGAAACACTGAGAAAATACAGTGCAGCAGAATTTGGGAAGCAACTTGTTCAAAATTGTGGGCTATGGTGTTTCAGGAGAAATTCATGAGAAATTCATGAGGATGAAAGTATCATGAAAGGCAGGCACCTTCTCTGCCTTGTTCTCCACTCTTTGTAACAGTTACCACCACATTGCATGCCCACAAATATTCGATAAATGAAAGAATTTTCTTTATGGGCAGATCTCAAATTAAACTTGAAGTCACTTCAGAAAAAAGTAAGCCTGGGGACAAAGGAATCCAGAATGAAAAGAATATTTCCTATAACTATTTTTAAAAAGACCTCTGGTTATTTTAGAGTCAAGAAAATTCTAGACATTTTAGTGAAAACTACACCCTGATTTGATCCACATTTCTGGATGTCCATTAAATCTAAAGAAAATGGACAGAAACTGAGGAGTGCGGCAAAGTCTTTCCTACACCCTGAAATACTTATTTGAAAAATCAGTTTTTCTAGAATATTTAATAGAACGACAGAAGGCTAGCCTTGACTGCAGTGCTTTGCCTTTGTTGTGTATTTCAGGGGATGTTGTACAAACCCTTACTCACCAGTAATTTTACCTGTTGACTCTTAGTTGTTTGGGGGCACAGCTTCACTCTGTCTGGGGAAGAACAGAGAGAAAATAAAAGGAACAGCACAGCTAGTTCCTCAGGCAGCATGACTGGAATTCTTTCTCAGCTTTTGTGTTCACTTAGAAATGTTATCTTAATCTCAACTGACAAGAGTGTTCTTAAAACAAAACTCAAAGGTAGAAGGCTAGAGGAATGCTTCAGAGCCATCCAAGAAGAACAAAATGAATAGGATCTGCACAGCAATTACATTTAGAAACTGAAACTTGCTACCCACAATTTAGACACTAGATGGAAAGACAAATTGTTCCTTTCTATTTTGGGGTGAAGATTATAATAGACCAT
Source organism: Balaenoptera ricei (assembly GCF_028023285.1). Taxonomy (NCBI): domain Eukaryota; kingdom Metazoa; phylum Chordata; class Mammalia; order Artiodactyla; family Balaenopteridae; genus Balaenoptera; species Balaenoptera ricei. Next base: position 133,605,409 of record NC_082642.1, read on the forward strand.
AATAGTGGCTTTTCACATTAAATAATGTTTTTCCATTTCTGTAAAAATGCCTTAATGTCAAAAAGGAAGGAAAATCACTTAGTCACACTAGAGGGAAAAAATAAGCTATGTAGTGGCAATAATTCATTTATTCTTCTATCCAGCAATTACTAAGCACCTACTGTGTACCTGGTTTTGTTCTAAGCAGAGAAAGAGATAATTATCATAAGGGCTCTAAGAGAGAATCTCTTTAACCAGGGGGCACCTCCAAACAAAAACCAGGGATGAGGGAAGGTTTCTCAGGAGAATTGTAAGTAGGCAATATGGAGATTTTAGAAACTGAAATTTGAAACATTTTAAAGCAGTATCATGAAATTGTCTTTCTACATAAATGTAGCTAATATTATTATTGAAATCTCCGTGTATCCTAAGCATATACAACTCACAGAAGGAGGAAAAGCATCTCCGTGCCATGTGTGGGAGGGAGGTATTAAATTTAAACATTTCTGATAATCCAGTCTTCATTAAAAATAAGTAATGATCTTCACATGATTCAGACATTATGCTAAAAACTGAAATTAGGAGAGAAGAATTTTTTCAGGAGTAACTGAAATGAGCAAACTTGAATCATAAAGCTTTGTTTCTTTGTTTTTAATTTTTATTCATCATTGTGGGAAGGATTCATTTTATTCTCCAGGGACCCAAGGGTCCTTTTTTTCCTTTCCTCCCTCCCTTCTTCCTCCCTCCTTCCCTTCTTCCCTTTCTTCCTTCCTTTGTCAACTGAAAAAAAACAAAAACAAAACAAAAACAAAAAATGCACAACCTGAAAGTTGAGAATTATGTTTTATTCAGGGAACTTACTGAGCACTATAGCCCAGAAGACAGCCTCTCAGGTAGCTCTGAAGAACTGTTCCAAAGAGGTAAGGGAGGAGCAAGGATATATATGAGTTTTGTTGACAAAAACAAAAACAAAAGCCAAAAAGGCACCACGTAGTCGAACATGAAAAGAATTACTGCCAATCACCAAAACCAGACATCCCAAGTTAATGATTTTAGCGCTTTTCTATGTATGGGAAGATGCAAGGGTCTGGGCTCATTGAAATTATCCCTTTCACGTGAATTCTAACCATCCGGGACCAGTATCCTGTTTTTCTCCATCCTGAATTCCCCTTAGGGTGCATTGTCAGGAGTGGACACAATGGCTCATGGCTTGATGGTGGGCAACATTCATTGTTCACTGAAATGGCAGACAACATTCTTTGTCCACATCTTTTCACTCTTTCTCTCTCTTTTCCTTTTTGGATACCTCAGACCTCTAAGATAGATGTGACACAATTATTTTCAGTTGCTCTTTTGTATCCACTCTAAAAGTTCCAGGACTCTTGTAGAGTGTGCAGAAAAAGGCACAGTCACTTAGGCATTCAGTGAGGATTGGGGAGAGACAGAGATAAGGGCTGTTAGGCAGGAAGATAATTGTAGTCATCACAGAAGGGAATCTGAGTAATGAGAGGGAAGAGTGAAGAAAAGATATATTAAACATCATGCTTTCAGAACTGTTGATGTTCCCTTCTATCCTTTCTTATAAGATGCAAGATTTAAAATAATAAATAACAAATGATTGATAGTAATATTTCTAAGCCCTTTTATGCCCATTCTCTACTCTCAGTCTTTATGATACTACCAGAGTCAGGAGAAATTTTAGGTCATAGGCTAAGAGGAAAACAATAGTCAAGGAGAAGAATTCCAGATGTGGTGAAATGGAAAATGCTATAGTTTTCAGAGCAATGATCAGGATACCTTGCCTTCTGCTTCCGAGTATGGGGCTGGGGAGGGAGAAAGGAGATAAAGCTGCAGCAGATCTGATGGGATCACCACTGCACTCATGATGTTGTTCCCCCACTTTCAGCCAGTGTTCTCAAACTGCAGTGCTTATGTAATGGCAAGGGTGCTTGTTGAAAATGCAGAAAACTAAACTCCATGTAAGTGTTTCTGACAGCATACCTCTTTCTGAGACACACAGGCTAAGAGATAAGTTGCTACAAGTTCCTTGGAACACAGTGCAAAGTCTGTTGGGGAACTAAAAGAAGCCAAGTTGACCATTTAACAATTATCAGGTTCTTTGGGCAAATATTGACAGCTCCCAGTGATTAGAGGGAGGTGTTAGCTGACGATCACATAACTTTGCTACCTCACGGTATGTTATGAAAACAAGTTTTAGATTAAGGCCTGTCTAACATTTTCTAACAAGCAAGCACAGTCACATAAACTGTGCTTCTAAGCTTGCGGTATCAAGGCTAAGATGTCCTGAAAGCAGACTAGCGAAACTTCTGGTTTGGGTCAAGCAAAAGTGTCCCCTCTGAAATGAAGGTGCATCGCCAAAGGGAGCTGTGGGCCTCACAGGCTGCTCCAAAGATATTAGCTGCAGCCATACTTGCCATATCCTGACTCCATCTTCATCCATGCGTAGTGGTGCTTGTTGCCTCCTTGTGTTCAATCACACAACTCAAGCACAACACATTTTACTATTTTAAAAAGTCATCTTTAATATTTCTTATGAACTAAAAACTCTGGTATAGACTTCCAAAATGATATTTGAAGTTTTTATACTGCTACGTCTGAAGTGTGATTACCTGTTTAAGGTACTACAAATGTTAAAATGATCTTAAAGCAATGAACATAGGAAGTATTCAGATGTTAACTAATACTGTTTTTCTTGCAGTTACCATGGTTGTCATTTTCCTCTCTGTTATAGCATATGACATGTTCACCTATTTCTATACATGTCTAACTTACAAAACTAGTGTTTTTCAAACCCATTAGAAGGTTATAAAATCAATTTAATGGTTTCTATGTAGCATTTTTGAATAAAATAGACAGAAGAGAATAGAAAATATTAGAGTATATCAACCTTTGGTTCAGTCATAGGTGTATAAACTGAGTAGCAATAGAAAATCTATTTTCTACTATAGGTCATGGTCAAAGAGAAAAACCCTATACTAGATTGTATGCCTCAAAATAAGGGAATAACAGCCACTGTCTTATTTATGTTTCTATCCTCAGGGTTTAGCATATGTGTAGCTGCACAGTAAATGTTTGAAGGCATGGATTCTTGTTTCTTTTTCTGCTAAGATGAATTTCACTGTAAAATGGAACCAAAGATATTTAAACCTTTTGCATAATCTGAAACTGCATGTAAGTAAGTGAGCATTTGTAATTGATATTTGTAGAACCAAAGAGGAAAAGTGTTCTCTGATGCTCTGACTTGAAGAGAACTGCAATTATTTCCCTAGAAATCTTTATAGCTCACTTTCTGTTATATCATAGGGTTCTGCTTTTTTAAAAAAATTACTTATTTCTATGAAATACGTGCCTGTGTCCTTTATACTAGTTTCCTGTGGTTGCTGTAACAAATTACCAAACACAGCAACTTAACACAAATTTATTATCTTACATTTATACAGAATAGACATCTGACATGAGTCTCACTGGGCTAAAATCAAGATATCCACATGGCTGCATTTTTTTTTTTTTTCAGGAGAATCTGTTTCCTTAACTTTTCCAGCTTCTAGAGGCTTTCCCAGGCTCATGGCTCTTTGCTCCATCTTCAAAGCCAACCGAACAGCACAGACTTCTGTTTCCATGGTCACAACTTATTCTCTGACTTTGACACACCTGCTTCCCTCTTTCATTTATAAGGATCCTTCATTTATAAGAACTGCCCCAGGGAACAACCTTCCCAGAGCATTTGAGATAATTTTCATTCTACTTGATTTAATGACATCACCATCTGGGTAATTTCTTATAAGACTTTTTTTTTTTTTTTAATCCACAGCTGTGATTTTATTTTATTTGTTTCTAGATTATCTTTTCCCTTATAACTCAACTCTCGGAGAAGTTAGAAACTTTTTTTAACTTCATCCTTTTTATCCAAAATTATAGACCGCAATGTTATGAGTGTGGCCTTTTTTGTTCTTGGCTAGGATGTGACAAGGGAAGTGTTTGTTAAAGGGGACGTAAAGGGAAGGCACAGAAATAGTATTAAACAAAGAAATATAAATGTACATGCATCATAAGAAATTAAGGCCAATATTCTTTTTTAACATAGGAGGCATTTTGGATAACAGAATATTTTTAAAGGTTTAATTAAAGAGTATACATTCTTTAATTAGTTAATAAAATGCAGTAGCCATGTGTTCAAAAACAAATGCAAGAACCACTTATGTAATAGAATGATAATGCTTTTTGATATAATATTTGTAACACTGAAACTTGTCTACTTAGCAGCAAAAAATAAAAACATGAATTGGAAAAATGTAGTTATTAATACAAAATTCAGACCTAATACATATTTTTCTGATCTTTAATTATTATTCCCTTCCTGTGAATGGATCATGGTGATGCTAGGTTTCAAATGCATTAGTTTTTATAAATAAACTGTATTACTCCATATGTTGAAAATATGTTCACACCATGCTTTTTTTTTAAATTTCATATGACTTTGGGGATAAAGGCGAATACAGTAACATCTTACTATCTGTGATTTTAGCATCCTTAGTTTGACAATTTGCTGAAGTTTGTGTAACAATTCTAAATTTTATGTTGAAATTTTAAAAATATATAATTTTTAACATCTGTATGGTTTAGTTAATAGCCTTAAAAGAAAGAATTATAGAAATAGACAATACAATGCACAAAATTCTAAACCAGTGAAAGTGGTTTGTTAGTTTACAAAGATGCATAATCTGCATAAATCTGCACAACACAAAACTTTGGGGAAAGAATATGGCTATCCAGAAGAAAGTCATTGCAGTGTTTCCTGAACAATTGAGGAAAGTGATTCATAAGAGCAGCTACCTATTGGCAGAATGTTCTAACCCTGTCTACTCTGGTTTCTTTTGGTAGCCAATGCCTTCTAATATTCTATTTTTTTTTAATTGAAGTATAATTGATTTCCAATATTATGTTAGTTTTAGGTATACAGCATAGTGATTCAGTATTTTTGCAGATTATACTCCATTATAGGTTATTACAAGATAATGGCTATAATTCCCTGTGCTATACAGTATATCTTTGTTGCTTATCTATTTTATACATAGTAGATTGTGTCGATTAATCCCATACCCTAATTTGTCCCTCTCCCTTTCCCTCTCCCCTTTGGTAACCACAGGTTTGTTTTCTGTATCTGTGAGTCTGCTCCTGTTTTGCATATACATTCATTTGTATTATTTTTTAGATTCCAGATATCAGTGATACCATACTGTATTTGTCTTTCTCCATCTGACTTATTTCACTGAGTAATACTCTCTAGGTCCATTTTCAGTAACCACATTTCAATTTTTTCTACACGTCCCTATTTTCTATGAGAATTTGGATTTCCAATCAGATTTTTGCTATTTATGGGATTTATCAGCAGCACAGATCCTTGGCCAGGAATTATGTCCCTTTACCTAAAAATTTTATGGTTCCTTTTAAAATAAAATGTGCTCTGCACAGCAAATTTTAAAATCAAACATCTATCAAAGGATTATATATTTCTTATTACCTTGAAGATGTTAAATTGCTCTTATAAATTAGTTTCCCATCTTCTTTTTCCAGTCTTACCTTAATTCTCCATGGTTTTAATAGCAAGGTGAACTTGCTGGTTTCTCTTGGTTTATTGCTTTCCCTAAAAGTAATCGTAATAGCTTAAGTAGGTTTGTAAATTTGATTCTTTCTAATAGTTTCATTTATAAGTGGTCACATTTGCTCTCTCAAGCACAAGTTAATATTTCTATAAACAATTGAGTTTGTTTGGTTTTGAAATTATGCATCTATTTCAGTTTGAAACTACTATTGTTCATAACCAATATTAGCTGAGGCAGATGTAGCAGAACCTACCTTAAAAGTAAATGTTTCTTGGAGTGTTTACACTAAGGATTCAATGAAAATTGGTTTGAGTCAAAAGGATTAAGTTGTAAAGCAAGCAGAGTCTTTACTGGAAGAAATCAACTATAAACTTTGAAGTCAAAACCAGGTTTGAATCTGGCTTTACCATTGATTAGCTGTGACTTGGAGTACATTACTTGTCCTCTGTGAACCTCAGTTTTCTCATCTGTGCAATCTGGAAAGCACCTCTATTGCAAAAATGATGTGAGAACAACATGAAAGATTGTAGGTAAATCTTTAGTGTAGAGCCCACAGTAAGCATCTAATCAACAGTTGTTACTATTACCTTGAATATTTTGCTTTGGCTTTTAAAGAAGTTCCAACTATTCTTAAAAGATTTTTAACTGATGCATGCTATAAACTGTTTTTAACATCACAAGGAATATACAACGTACCAAATAGACAAAGATGACAAAAAATTCAAATTAAAAAAATTCAATCTACCAAAACTAAATCAAATAATTTTTAAAATGTTAGATTGACAATAATTTTTTAAGCAGAACCTTTTTATGAATAGACTGGCATTGCAGATAAGTGTGTGTATGTGGGAGGGCGAGGGATGAATTTTTCTATTAAGGTGCTGAGACAGTTAGTTATCTGTATATAAAGAATAAAACTGGTCCCCTACCTCACACCATATTGAAATACCAATTCCAAGTAGAGAAAAGACTTAAATGTAAATGAAAAACTGCAAGACTAAACCAAAGTACAAAATAAATATACATGAATATATACTAAATGTACATAAATATATACATGAATAAAGATAAATTGTTGCATAAATAAATATATTGGGAAGAGGAGACAAATCTTTCTTACAGAACATTAAAGTTAACATTCCCAGTGATGTCTTGTAGATATCATGCACCCCTTGATATTCTGGGATGAGAATATCACTTACGTAGTATTTTTTTTCAAAAAACCCTTAACCCCACTCTAATCATGAGAAAAACATCTGAAAATTTAGATTCAAGGACTTTCTACAGTTACCTGGCCGGTACTCCTCAAGATTGTGAAGGTCAAGAAAAATGAGAAAAGACTGAGAAATTGTCACAGATTAGCAGAAGTGACAAAGAAATGCAATCTTACCCAGGACTGGATCCTGGAATAGAAAGGTGAAACCCCAATAAAATCGGAGTTCAATTAATAGTAATGTACTAATGTTGGTTTCTTAGCTTTGACAAGTGTACTATTGTAATGCAAGATGCTAACAAAGGATGGAACTGAGGGAAGAATATATGGGAACTCTGTACTATTGCTGAAACCTTTCTGTAAACCTAAAATTATTCCAAAATAAAAAGTATACTAAAGAAAGACTGTAAGACTTAGAAAATAATATGAAAAATATCTTTACATATTTACGATATAGAAGGATTTATTAACCAAGAAAAGAAAGTACAGAAAATTGTTGATAACACTTGACATTCTGAGTCTTTAAAATTTCCAGTCAGGTAAATATGAAATGATATCCCACTGTGGACTTTTCCTGAATAGTAATGAGGTTGAATATCCTTTATATGTTCATTGATCCTTGAAATTTTCTTTTCTCTGAAGTGTCTTTTAACTCTTTTCCTCATATTTCCACAGAGTTTCTTGTCTTTTTCAATTTGCATTGCAAGAGATCTCTGCCATGGAAATGTATTTGCTGTAAATATCTTCTTCCAGGCTGTGATTTATATTTTTACTCTCGTTGCAGCATTGTTTAGTGAACAGACATTCTAGAATTTAATGTAGTCAAATTTATCAAGGATGTGGAACACCAAACATTTATGCACTGCAGGTGGGAGTGTAAGGCTATATTGGCACTTTGGAAACAATTTGGCTGTATCTAAAGTTGAAGATGTATTTATCCTATGTGTGGCAAAACAATTGCACTCCTATGTTTGTTTATACCCTAGAGAAACTTTTCTATATATGAACCAAGAAATATGCACCAAAGTACTCCCAGAAACTCTGTTTGTAATAGCAAACAAACAAAACAAAACATAAAAACAAAACTAGAAGCAACCCAAATATCTACCACAACACAATTCCATCTAACAATGAAGATAAAATAGTAACAAGCAACAACAAAAATGCATTTTAAGAATATAAGTTGGAGAGAAAAGAGGAAACTGTAGAAGAATGCATACAGCATGATTTCACTACATAAAATTTTAAAATGTAGAACTAAACATAGTTTAGAACTTAGTGTTTAGGGTTATGAGCATGTGGGAAAGCTATAAAGAAAATCATGAGAATGGTAAACATGATTCTTACAGCTGTTACCTCTATGGAGGTAAGCACACAAGAAACTAAAAATTATGCAATATACTCTATATAATGGGATGGTGCGTTTATGAACATCTGTATTGTTATAATTTACATATTATGAGTAGCATAAATAGTATTTAATGTCTACCTAATAAAAATAAATGAAAGAGAAAGAAAAAGAGAGATGGAGAGAGGAAGAGAAACATGAGAGGAAGAGGGAGGGAGAATGTGGGTTACCACTCCCACTAACAACCATACCCAGGAAGCATGGTTACCCCACTGTACTAAGGGATTCCCAAGGTTAGAACTAAGTTTGTTAGTTTGGTAGTTTCCACTGCCTCATTTTGTTATCCCATATCTAAGTGCCATTTAAATTAGCTGGGATCAAAGTAGAGAAGTGAAACTCCATTTTCTGTTCCCTCTAGCTCAGCCTCCTGTGACACACAGCGTCACAGGCCTGGCCCCATGCTTGCTTTAGTAGAATCGCAGTTCTCTCTTCTTCCTCTTCTCATTGTCACAACAGAAACTCTAAATGTCTCTGTCTACAAACCTGGACTCTTCGACACTGTAATAAGCTGTCCTTCCTGAGGGTTTATCTCCAGAGACTGGGCTGCCTTTTCCTTCCTCCCTACAACTTCCTTCAGCCACACTTTGTTCAAATCCATTAATGCAATGGTAACGGAAGAATTTCTAAAGCAAAGCTGGCCAGTCATTGCCAGAAACACCTCTTATCTCTTCCTGTTCAAGGAAGCTGTCAGGGATCCTGCGAAAGTAGCTTGAGAGAAATGCAGACCTCTTTTGTAAATGAAAGATTCGTATTAGGTTTGAGAATGTCTTGTTTGCTTCCGATGCCAGAAGAAAAACTTTGAGCAAGTGTAGAGGTGGGAGACAAATGGACCAGTCCAGATAGAGAAGATGGTCTAAACCAAGGCAGTGGATGTGGCAGAAGTGGAAATAGAAAAGAAAGGACAGATCTGAGAGAGATTTGTCTGGAGCCTTGTTTTTTAGTAGATGAAAAGCTGTCTAGAGGGAATGATGTAAAAGTGAGCCATCCTCTCTATGAAACAACAGTGGATGGAGACTTAAAACTTTAAACCCTAAACTTACTGTCTACAATGACACAAGGAGAAAATGGAATACATACGAAAGCTCAGATCATTGGAGCAAAAGTATTAATGGTGCACCCAGCTTTCTATTTACTGCAGGAAGCAACAGAGAAAACATTACTTGTGACATAGTAAAACCTTATAAAATCAATGATTAATCTTATTCATGACTTGCTGTAATTATTAGTATTATACATGGATTGGACTAATTTTTAAGATTATACATGATTTGCACCATGTCACTTTGACAGTTCTCAACTATTCACATTTATCCTTCTTTGTTCCATGGCAAAGAAAAGTAAACAATATATTGGGAAACATAGATGTGGTTCATTAAACGCTTTTGGCTGAATAATTTATTCTTTTAATATTTATAATACAAGGGTTTTCTGAGAAAATATTAAAAAACTATTATGAAAATGTTTTAAGAATAATTTATAAATGATGGTAAAAGATCTGGAGGAAGGAAAGTGGTTTGCTTAGATCAACACCTCATACCATAGACAGAGTTTTTAAAACCAAAAAGAATTCTGGAAAAAAAAAGAGTTCAGCCACACTGTTTTTATCAAGGAGACCAAGACAACTATTTAAACTATAGAAAAAGGCATCAGGTAAATGTATTTTATGACTCTGAGTTCATCATTAAAAAAGAGCTTCTAGATCTCAGGTATATATTTTGCTCTCCCATGGGACAAAAATATTTTTATAACATAATTTGGCATATTTTACGGCCAAGGTAAAATATGCAAAAAATACACTGTAATATCAATGATAACTCTACAAGCAAACTACAAGGGGGAAAAATTACCCAAATATCAATTAAGTAGAATTCAAGATAAGTGTGGCACTTTTTATCCTCTCTTACATGTAAAATGCTTATGTGCTGTAAGTGTTCAGGGTGAATTAGCTCAAAATGTGTATTCCCTGAACAAAAGTTTGTTTTTTGTTTTTTGTTTTTGTAGGCCTGTATATCTATTTTGCTTGTACTTCAATGGATACAATATCCCAGGTCACATCTTTTACCATTGCTCTCATTACATTGTACAATTTTTTTCTTTTTTAGTTTGTTTTCTCCCTTAGAATGTCAGTGCACTGAGACAAAAACTACCATTCTTTATCTGGATTTCTTTAGTTCTTTGCACAGTGCATGGCACACAGTAGATGCTCAATAAATATATAATGAGTTGATTTCTATCAATGAGTAAACACATGTAATGTTTATTCCAAGATACTTAATTTCTCTAAAAATTGTTATATTTTAGGATAGAGTTAGATAAGCAATAAAGACATTCTCATCCTTGCAGATGCTTGCTTAGACTCTATAATTATATAAAGTTCTGTAGTAAAATCTTTGTACCAGCTCCGCAGTAAAAACTTTGATTCATCCCTCTAAAATACTACGTAAATTTTGTAAACCAAAGAAAACCTCAGAGTACCTTTTCTCCATGAAATATAATACAATTAAATGGCTTTCTTATATTTTGGAGAGGGACTGTCTCATCCAGAAATGTAATAGAAAATCATGAATTTTAACATTTCATAAAATGAAGCATATAGGAGTATGAATCTTCTCTCTGCCCAGGCGTACATATTTGGCTCTGTGGGTTGCTAAGATACACTAAAAAGTACAGAAATGCGATTTGGCTCTTTAAAAATAGGCTAGGCAGCTTTCTTATTTCTGACAAATTTAGTCTCTAGGGAATATACACAATCTCAGTACAATCATTTATTTTAGTCACTTTCTGGCCTTACTCAATCAAATTGTGGTTTGTAAAGATTTTAATCTTAGGTTTTAATGTTGAGGTCAACGTTATCTTCAAGCCTTAACCAAATAAATATTAAAAGGCAGAGGCCTTTCGGCTTCCCACTCTTTATTTAGGCAATCTGTAGAGAACAAGCTAGATTCATTCCAGTGAAAATCACTGATTTCAATTTGCACAAGTAGCTAACTCATGTTCTCTGCCATGTCTTCTCCTTTTTGCAGAAAAAGAAAGGCTACACCACAGGACAAAGCCCATTTATTTTGAGGTGAAGTGGTGGAGAAAATGAGTGAGGGATATCACGCTGAATTCTTAGGTTATAGCAAACCTTTGGCAAATATATGTTTTCTAGTTGACCCAGATAACAATCATTATGGATATCTTTAAAAGGTTCAAATTATTCCTGTTGTAGAACCTGACTTCAGAACCTATCACTTGTTTTCAGCTTTCAGTATTTTCCAGCTGAATGACACTCCTGGTCATGCCCCTGACCACAGTCTCACAATCTGTTCACAGATAAGAAATAAAGAGTTGATTTTTTTTTACAGTATCCTGGTCCTAAGTTGAAGGTATAAAAGGAATATATATACACACATACACTAACATGTATATATTATATATACTATATATAAAATATATATCTTGTATCTATGAAAGTTTGAAATATATATAAATTTTTAACAATCAACACAGAATTTAAAATTCCACCTATGGGATTTTATGAGATGTCAAGTGAGAGCAGAAAAAGGACGGGCAGTAAATTAATCTGCAGATCCAGCAGACGGGAGGCTGGTAAGCCAGTGGCCACTGGCATTTCCACCAGATGCTTACTGGAAGGGTAAGAAGTGGCCCTCACAGGCAGGATCTGTCCCAGAGCAACAAGGTATGTAGGCCACCAAGTGCTCCAACCAAAAAAAAAAAAAAAAAAAAAAAAAATATATATATATATATATATATATAATACATTCATATTTTAGATGTTATAGAAATATGGACCTAGAAATAGTAGATGCAGGTCAAAAATCTCTGCCATGTACTATCTCTTAATCCTTAAATTGGCTTCTATTTTTAGTCTTCACGTTATTCACATTCCCTGTGCTTCTTTTACATCACAACCTCTCCTAATTCTTTGCAGAATTTGATTTCCCTTCCATCTCTCTTTCATATAGCATCTCTTATTTTACCGGCCACAGAATTCCATCTTTTTCTTTCTTCTTTCCTCACTACACACTCAGTCTAGGTGAACGTGTCAATGTCATGTTGCAATTAATATCTACATATAAGTGAATTTAAAATATTTATCTCAAACCCATTCCTTTCTCTTTTTTATGCTCTAAATTCACTTCTCTGAAGTTATGTTTTCAAATTAATACTCATAAAACCAAACTCATTCTTCAGTACTTCATATCTGCCCCTCCTCCTCTGTTCCCCATCTAAAATTCTCATGACTCAGATACTGATACAGTCAAGGGTCTGATGGCAGAGATTTCTAGTAATGTTTCCCAGTCCAGTGTCGACCCTCTCCATCTACCTCCATTTATTTATTTACATATTTATTTGTGTTACTAGATAATGCATAAGTGAGGTAGCAAATGCAAAAGATGCAAGTTCTCCAATTCCTCTCCCCACAGGAACTATGACCAGTTACTGAACAGTTACAACATTTTCCAAGATGGCTTTTTCTCTGTAAACGTATGTGTAAATACATCCGTGTACACACACACATGCGCACACGGAGGCAACATATTGTTCTTCACTTTTTTCATTTGACAGTACATTTTGGAACATATCCCATGTAATTCATAAAGTGGTTCCTTATTTTTTTTTTAACTGTTGCAAGTTATTCCATTAAATGTTTTATGTAGTATGGTGTTCCATTAAGGTAGAAAAGCAAAATGTATGACAGTAGTGCAAAGCCTGGGAGAGGAGAAATGGAAATATACTATTGTGAAGTTATACTGCATATGAAGTGGTATAATACTGCTCTAAGCTAGACTATGATATGTTAAAGATTTATACTATAAACACTGAGGCTACCACAAAGATGCCGAAAAGATAGCATCCCTTTAAACAAGCTTCAAAGAAGCTGCAGAAAATTACTTGGTACGAACAATAAGTCATTGATTTTGGAGAACTATGCTCACCTGATTCCACAACAAAATAAAAACAATTACACATAATGGGAATAACTGCCAATATTAACAGCAGTGACCACTGAACTTTTTCTGGAGAGGGGCTCCTCAAGATAAATGGAGACTTTCAATTTTTAAAAAGCAGACTTTGCCTTTGTTCCCCTTTCTCTTTTCTGAAACCAAGTAATAATTTCATAATACAATATCTTTATTTCTTGCTGTCTTCTTAACCTTGATCAGATTTTCCCTGCCCCTGGTTGTCCTACTTCATACATATATACTAAGTTGTGGGGCTAAATGTTTTCATCATTTCCTTAAAGTTGACATTTCCCTTTTTATGTCTTTATGTTCATTAAATTATTGATTGACTTAAGAAAGGAGAAACAAGGAAGAAACGATGTCTGCTCTTTTAAAGCTTCAAGTACCTATTTCCCCTTCAGGAATTTCTTCACACAAAAAAATTCAAGAGTCTCTACCAGAGATGAGATGTTTGCATTTACTCACAGCTACTATGCTTAATATTTTGGTTTTTCTGCATTCAGGGTACTATGTTTGAAAATCTTTATACCCTTAAAGACTTGAAAGTCTAATTATGCAGGTATAAGGAAAGGAAAAAAAATGATTCTGTGAGTTGTAAACTAAAAATTGTCCTTTTTTTTTCTTATACCATCATTAAACCTTTCCCATATTCTACTAAGCAAAAATAATTACTGCCAAAATCAATTCCCAAAACCCAACTATTAGATTTCAAAAACGTTAAAGAAATAAAATATGCTATGAGAATCTCAGGATACACAGTCAAGGACCGACCTGGGTTGGTGCAATCCTACCTTTTCCTGATGTTTCAGAAATCCAAACAGATTGTTTTAAACCCTCCCCCACCAGTAATCTACATGTAAATAATCTACTTTGTAGGATCATCTGCATTAGCATATATGTGTTTACATCTCAGAAAACATTAATTGTCCCTTCTCTGTGCTATGACAGCACTTATTACTCATGTATCATTATTTCTTTGTGTGCACCTGAAACAGACTTTTCAACCAAGCAGAAGATCTACTGCTATGTGTGAAGTGCTTCCTGTGTCCTGGCACTGTGCTAAATTCTGCACATATTTAAACCTTCTGCAATCACTTGGCCCTCACAAAAATCCAATGAAGTAGGTACTATTGCTATCCTATTTTAAAGATGCAGAAATGGAAGCAAACAGAAACTAAATGACTCGTCCACACAGCAATAAATGGTGGAGCCAAGGTGAGAACCCAAGCTGTGCAGCTCCAGGACTTGTACTCCTAACTAGCACCAAACTAATTCTCTTAATAAGACATATGTAGCCAATGATTTCTTAACCAAAACCATATTGATGAACATTTAAGTTGATTCTAAACTTTTGCTTTTATGAACAGTGTTATAAGGAGTATCTTTGTACATACATTATTTTATATGGGAGGGTTTATCTATAGAATAAATGCCTTGAAGTAGAATTTTTAAATCAAAAAGCATGTACATTTTACATTTTGATAAGTATTGCCAAGATGTTCTCCACAAGCGATAGTAAGAATTTATATTCCCAAGAGCTATAAGTTAGAGTAAAGCAATTATATTTTACAAATTTTAAGTTATTTTTGGAGTGTATCCACAGGTTCTTTACTTTACTTCTCCCTCAGGTTCCCTCCTACACTAAAAATCGATGCAATTATCCAAGGATTTGGACCACAAAACATTTTGTTCAAATATTCAAAATCTAGGTATGTCTTTGTTACTTTGAAGGATAGGGAAGGATGAAGTTATCTGGATAATTGTATCTGTTACCCCATTTCAACCGGTATGTTTAAATTTACAGATGTTAAATACGGGACCACTTTATTATTAGATTCTCTGTGAAGCAAGTATCAACTAGACATGGGAAAACTTGTTTTTCCATACATAAATTGTGAAATATCTGAAGTATGTTCAAAGCAAACTAACCACAAAATGATTTAAGAAAATAAACTGTTTTTTTTTAAAGAGGGAAATTAAAATGGAAGGTTGTCTCAAAATAAATATTTGGCAATATTGAAGACTTTTTAATACAAAATTTTTCATCTCACAAATTCAATGTAGAAAACTTTCATACCTCGATTTTTTTCAAATGCCAAATGAAATTTTAATTGAACCTAGTGCCAAAAATGAAAAAAGGAGATAATTTTATGAAAAGTTATAGTAATGTTTAAAGAGCCATTATCTTATTTAAATTAAATTATACAAATGGAAGTTTTAAATCAATTTGAGGTTTCAAAATAACTCAGTTGCACTTTAAAATAATTTAACTTGCATTATGATGACATATTTTGAATGTTTTTTGATTGAGTGACTAATAAGAATCAATCACCTTCTCATGTTAGCTCATTTAAGACCTCCAACAGCCATGTGAGATAGAAATTCTCCATCTCCCTTTTACAGATAAAACTGGAGTTCCGGTAGGTGATGTGACTTATCCATAGCCATGTATAGATAAAGATAGCCATGCCAGATCTCAAGTCCCACAAATATAAGACAGCAGATTCAGTTTTGACTAACAAGAAGATATTTCTGTCTGATTTCTGAGTGTCAGCTGAACTAGCAGTGGCTACCTCAGGTTTTGAATATTGATTGTTTTAAGTCCCTACTATTTTGTTTTAAACTGTCCAAAATAAACGGGAGAAAAATCATTGTTCTTTGCAAGTAAATTACTTAACTCTTTGCACTGCCAAGATCTTCATGCCCAGAGAGACGCGAGGCATAGTCAGTAGCTTTACCAAGACTCCTTTAATAGGGTCTTATTAGTATTGTTAGTAAAATAGGTAACTTATTATTGAAAACCAACAGAGTAACTTTAAGAAGTCACATATTCAAATACCTTCAAGAATCTTACAATTCTAGAAGTAAGAATAAGGCTATGGGTAGTAGTAGGTCCAGAGGTTTATGGAAGAGGCATGTTTTTATAAAGGTGCCCGACTTCAAAAATAACCACAATCATAGGGACCAGAGAAACAAAGTGTGCAGACTGGGCCTATGGCGTTGGTGTCAGTGTCTTGGCTACTTTACCAAAACTGAACCTGAATAACTGTGATATCTAGAAATAAAATAAAATAATAACATTAACAAGAATAACAGAAAGATGATTGTAAATTGGATTCCAAAAAATAAACTGTTTGTTAATCACAACAACCGGCAGAATAAAGAATACTGTAAGTATATATTTATTTTCAGCTTTGCTTGGAAAGAAAATACTAGTTTTTTAACTATGTACATATCTAGGTAGAATAGGCTAAAAACCTTCCCTACACAAATTTTAAATTTAAATAAACTGCGACTCAGATCTAACAACAGAAGCCCAGTTCTAGATCTCAAGAGAGAGGTAAGCCACAAATGAGAGAATATGATGCTGCCCGCGGTCAGTCACGCTCCTCAGTTTGTTACCATCTCTTCTCATTGGGAGGCTCTCCAGTGATAAAAAGGGTTTGCAATGACCATAGCTCTGAGGGTGGCTTCTGTCCTCTAAATCTCTGATCCCCTTTCCATGGTACCTTCCCAAAAGAAGAATGAAGTTCTGCATATTTTTATACAGAGAATGACAGAATAAGCTAAACCCACTTTAAAAAAGCAAAACCATAAACAGCAAGGTTTATGGTATAGCACAGGGAACTATATTCAATATCTTGTAATAACCTATAATGGAAAAGAATATGAAAAAGAATATATATATATATATATTCTGAATCACTTTGCCATACATCTGAAACTAACACAATATTGTAAATCAACTATAGTAGAAAACAAACAAAAACAAAAACCAAATAAACCCTATGCCATATTGTTGTGCATTCGATATTCAAGTTCTATAATAGTCTATACTTTCTAAGTGAAGGAGTGCCGAATAAATTGTCCATTATTTTAGGTGTGTCAGAAAAAATGCTTACGGGTTCTAACTAAATATCCAATTTGCTAGAACTTAAGATACCTGACAAAAGATACCCATAGACCCCTATTCATGATCAGGACTGAAGAGTCTCCTGTGATTCAACATATCCACACCCAAACTCATTATCCTTCCCTGGTAAAGCTTTTTCTTCATCATACATTTTTTTTATAAGTTATTCAAGATGCAGCTTAAATAATCATCCATGACATGTGTTGTGAGTACCCTAATCACAAGATTTCTCTTTCTCTCTCTCCTGAAAATCTGCAGTATTTGTCTGCAGTAATCAGATACTTTTATACTCCCATATAAAACAAAAATTAAAACAGAAAAAAAAAGCCTTATTCATCATGACAGGCACTAATAGTCCACTCCAAAAGGAGAATATTTTGTTCCTGGAAATGCTACTTGGAATTGAATAGCCAATACAAAACGAATCGTCATCTGCACTAAGTACTTCCAAATTCTCAAAGGACCATCTTCAGAGAGAAAACAGACTAAAGAGATTAAAAAAAAAAAAAAAAAGAAGAAGAAGGAGAAAAAGAAAAGGTAGACACATGGAAGGGAACTGTGAACGAGAGGAAATCCTCATTTTCCAGAACAGTCGATTACAATAAAGCAAAATAACTCTTTCCGGTTCTGTTAAAAAAAAATCAGGTATTTCATTTTATCATAGTTGTTTGTACATAGTTACCATTTCCAATAACACTGTAGGCTCCAAAAAAAATAAGGGTAATATTGTATATCTTAACTATGTTTTAGTAAGAAGATGACTATAATATATGGTACCAGCTGTCAAGGCACCAGAAGTCTCAATTCTTAGTCTTCCACGAATTACCTTACATAAAATAAGTGTTCAGTAAAATTTCTGAAATTCTTTTACTCGCTTCCCAAGCCCATAATAATAGCCAGAAAAGAAATGCAGACAAAGAATTTTTTTTTAATTTTATGGGACATCATATGAACATGCCAATTTTTTAAATAGCATAAAAATTACAGTATAAAAAAGACAAATTATTTACTTAATACTTTCAGTTTCATTAATGTATTTTGGGAGGAAAAAGGAAACCATAATGAATAATATAATAATATTACATTATATAATAATATTAGTTTCTGTTTTATGATTTATTCTTTAGTTTTAAAATAATTAAATAATTAAAAAGAAAGAATTTTAATTTTATTAATATTTAGAGTTAGTAAAATATTTCATATAAACTAAAATAGGTATTTATCAAGTAAATATACCACACTTTGAAGTTCATGTTTTTCCACTGTTTTAATGTTTAAATACAAGTAAAAACTATAAGTGATCATATAGACCATGACAAAGGAGCCAAGAACATGCAAGAGGGAAAGGATAGTCTCTTCAGTAAATGGTGTTGAGAAAACTTATATGCAAAAGAATGCAACCTGACTGTTATCTTACACCATAAACAAAAGTTAACTCAAACTGGATTAAAGACTTGAATGTAAGACCTGAAATCATAAAACTCCTAGAAGAAAAAGTAGGTGGTAAGCTCCTTGACATAAGTTTTGGAGATGATTGTTTGGATTAGACACCAAAAGTAAAGGCAACAAAAGCAAAAATAAACAAATGGGACTACATCAAACTGAAAAGCTTATGTACAGTGTAGGAAACCATTAAGAAAATGAAAAGATAACCCCCTGAACAGGAGATGGTATTTGCAAATCATATATCTGATCAGGGGCTAATATCCAAAATATATAAAGAATATATGCAACTCAATAGCAAACAATCTGATTTAAAAATGGACAGAGGATATGAATAGACATTTTTCCAAAGAATACATACAGATGGCCAACAGGCATATAAAAATGTGCTCAACATCACTAATCATCAGGGGAATGCAAATCAAAAACACAGTGAGATATCACCTCATGTTACGATGGTTATTATAAAAAGACAAGAAATAACAAGCATTGGTGAGGATGTGGAAAAAAGGGAACTTTTGTGCACAATTGGTAGGAATGTAAACTGGTGCAACTGCTATGAAAAACAGTATGGATGTTACTCAAAAAATTAAAAATAGAACTACCATATGATCCAGCAATTCCACTTCTGGGTTCTTACCTAAAGAAGATGAAAACACTAATTTGAAAAACTATAGGCACCCTCATGTTTATTGCAGCATTATTTCTAATAGATAAGACATGGAAACAATCTAAGTGTCCATCAATAGAGGAATGTGTAAAGAAGACATGGTATTTATATACAGTGAAATATTATTAGCCATAAAAAAGAAGGAAATCTTGCCACATGCAACAAGGTGGATGACCTTGAGGACATTATGTTGAGTGAAATACATCAAATGGAGAAAGACAAATAACATATGGACTCTGTTATATGTGTAATCTAAAAACAAACAAAAAAACAAAAAGTTTGTAGATACACAGAACAAATTGGTGATTACCAGAGGCAAGGGATGGGGTGGGGGTGTGCAAAATGGCTGAAGGTGGTCAAAAGGTACAAATTTTCAGTTATAAAATAAAAGTCATATAGCTACAGCATGGTGACTATAGTTAATAATACTGTATTGCATATTTGAAACTTGCTAAGAGAGTATATCTTAAAAGTTCTCATCACAAGAAAATAAATTTTATGACTATTAGGGTGACTGATGGATGTGAAATGGACTTATCATGGTAATTATTTCACAATATATACAAATATGGAATCGTTATGTTATATACCTGAAGCTAATGTAATATGTCAATTATACCTCAATAAAAAAATATTCCACTTTGAATTTCATACTTTTCCACTGTTTTAAAGTTTAAACAAGTGAAATCTACAAGCGGTAACATAGAATGCTAGAATTAAAGTAAATCAAGTTCTATTTCTTCATATTTTCAGTGTGCTGTCATCATTTATTTTGACCCACTGTTTAAATATAGGAACATGTGCTATCACAGGCGTTATAGGAGGAACTGCTCCCAAAGAAAACTCAAATGAGACTAAACTGCTACAAACTTAAACTACGAGAATGAAACTGTGTACCTGAGTTTGTCTGTGTGTGTGTGTGTGTGTGTGCATGCACTTGTGTGGGGCGAGGCAACTATATCCAAAGAATTTTCCAAAGTTACTTCCATTTATAAAACAATGTTCGTTGAAAGGTAACTAATTTAAAAATGTGCCAGTTTGAAGCTTGAATACAATTATCAAAACACAATAGTTACCACAGCTATTGTTTAGAATTTAGACCAAGAGATCTTTTTCTGGCAGGAGTACTTTAGCACTGACATTGTTTGGAGATGTTGATGCCTGGTGATAATAAAAAGCAAACCGACTTTAGTCAGTTTTATTATTGTTTTTGCAATATCCCCGTGCAATGCACTCCTTCATCCCTGTTCTGCCCTTGTTATTACACTACCTGAAACCTAACTGAGATAATGAATGTGAAAGTACCTGGCACCAGGTCACGTTATATTATGGTGGTGATTGCAACAGTGAGTGTTAATCATTGGCAGAGTTTATCCTTTGCAGAATACACAGGCGCTTCTTTTGAAACCGCTTCCAAGTTTAGTACACCAACCGTTTTGTCAGTGGAATACTACTATTTCTGGACTTTAAAAATTTGACATCTGAGTCATTTAAGTTTGGGTGACTCATTTTAAGTCAAGGACTTAATTTGTTTATAAAAAAAACATGGGGACATCTGCATGTCTAGGTTAACTGGTACAAGTGTAAATCTCAATGAGCAAGCATCTTCTGGTGTTATCAAGAGTCAGATGCAAGAAAAATCCTTTTCTAGTCCAAAGACTTTCAGAACAAGTGAAATATAAATGTGAACAGGGCAGTGCACCAAAATCTCCATCAATGGATAATAAAACTAAAGGAGATCACAAACCCAAAACGTTTTATTTGAAAAAGACAAACTCAGCTTGACACCAATAAAATTTTACAGCCTCTTCAAAAGCAATAAGTTGTTCAAAAAACACTTTATAAATTTATCAAGTGAGAGACCAGATTGTTGAAGAAGGTGACACAGGGAAACGTTTTGATTGGTTAAAAACAAACTCAGTATACCCACCTCATCCCCAACTAGTTTAAACTCAGAACTGGAAATTTTTTGATAAAAATAAGCTATTATTCAACTATGACACAACTGATTCATGTTGGTTAAAAAATAAATAATATTCAATTTTTAATATATCATGATTACACTGTCCTTGTTTTATATAGTGTTGATTTTATTTTTAATGAAACTTTTATTAGTCTTACCTACTAATCATTTATAATGTATATTGATTATATAATATCAATAATGATGTATATTGATTTTTTTGTTATTAAACCTATGTTATATATAAGCATTATAAATGTTTATTAAAGTATTTATAAAAATTTTATAAATTTGTACATAAAATGAACAAATTTATAAAATTTTATAAATTTGTACATAAAATGTATTAAATCTCTAGTACTGGTGCTTTGTTTTATTAGTTCTAGCAGTTCTTAATGAAATATTGGTATTAATAGCAGTATTTAAGCATTTCCCAAGTTAACCATATTATACCATATCAAGGTACAGGTACTACAGTTACTGTATGCATGCTGTCCCAGTTTGCTCTGAAGAAAAGAGAGTATCTTTTTTTGTTTTCCTATTGACAAATATACACTAATACGTATAAAATAGATAACTAATAAGAACCCACTATATAGCACAGGGAACTCCACTTTGCTGTACAGTAGAAACTAACACAACATTATAAAACAACTATAACCCAATTTAAAAAAAGAGAGAGAGAGTATCTAAAATCCATCTTCAGCTTATCTTCAAACTCAACTGACTCAATTTCTGGATAAGCAAAAAACATGTTAGATTAAAGTATGATGATCAGCAATTTTTTTTTCTACTCTAACCTTTTTTTCTTGCTTTTAGAACTCTGTTCTATAATTTTCAGTACATTTCATGCAAGATCATTGAGGCAAATTTAAATGTGTCTTGAACATCTACTTATCTCTGCACAAAAAGTCAATCAAATGTCTGGTTTTCTTGTCATTTCGCAAATGAAAATATGTTCTCGGGACTTCCCTGGTAGTCCAGTGGTAAAGAATCTGCCTGACAATGAGGGTTCGATCCCTGGTCAGGGAACTAAGATCCCGCATGCCACAGGGCAACTAAGCCCGCGTGCCGCAAATTATAGAGCTCACGTGCTCTGGAACCCAGGCGTTGCAACTAGAGAAGAGAAAATCCACATGCCACAAATAGAGAAAAGCCCGCGCACCACAACGAAGAGCCCACGTGCCGCAACAAAAGATCCTCCATGCCTCAACGAAGATACCACATGCCGCAACTAAGACCTGATACAGCCCCCCCCCAAAAAAAAAAATGTTCTAATGTACTGGTGTTGAAGGAAACAAGAAGGGATTCCATGGAATGTTTTTGATGTCACCTTGAGGAAATTGTCATACACCATCTGCTAGTTTATTAAGCATACAGAATGGCAATGTTGATGAATTCTTCTTTAATAAATGATACATATTGATACAGCTACCAGCCATATCCTAATGCCCAGAAGCACAGCCAGGTACTTTGAAATACATCCAGCTTAAATTATCTATAGGTTTTTTGTATTTGTGAAGTGACAGATACTCTAAAAAATCTACCTTACTTTGTGCTGTGCTTCATTTGTACATGCTGGCAAGTGTGTATTTCAATCCAGCTCACAAATGACAAGGTTAATAATCTTCCCTGTCTTCATTGTCCTTGTGGGTTGTCATCTGAGAATTCTCACCCTGTTAAGAATGCACAGGCTGAGAAAAGGTCAGTCTGGTTGAATGTCAAAAAATATTTCAGGAACTATCCTCTCTGTTTTATTTTCCTTGGATTTAATAACATGAATGGGGGATGGTTACAACTATAGCCTAGAAATGAGAATTCTTTCATAAATCATTAAAATCATTCAGTGACTCCCAAGGAGGAAGGAAATTCAATGAAACTTCTTAAGCCTCCCAAAATGTGGGTGATGAGGAGAGAGAGAGATTGCTCATATAATCAATAAATAATCAATAAATAACTAAATTTAAAAATAAAGGAATTATGTGAAAAAAGTCAAGGAATACTTCAGGATCTCAATTCTACAACTTAGTTTATGGGAACACAAGCTGATAGATTTAAGAGAAAAATAGAAATATGCAGTCAATCATTGGATCTCTAGCATTTTGGCATTGCTTACAATTAATGGTATTAGGATTCAGTTTCGCAGTTGGAATCACTCTAGGTACTTTAAGAAGGAAAGCAATCAAATCAAGGAATTATATAAAATCCTTGGAAGAACTGAAGTTGTGGATTGAAGACTGGGCCTCCAGATCTGACTTGCCAGAGTCAGGAAGGCAGGGAAGCAGGAATCACTGATGAAACCACTGAGTTATAAAAAATCACCACTGCCATTCTGCTCCAAGGATTAAAAAAAGCCACTGCCAGAGCAACTCTCACAGCTCCCTGGAAACTGGCACTGGAACACTGGCCCTCAGAGACCAGCTGCGCTCTCCAGTGCACTTTCCTCCTGACATCTCTAACGCCACTTCTCAAGTATGTCCACCAGCAGAACAGAGCGTAAGCAAGCAGGAGGTGTCTGCAGCTCACTCCCACTTCCTGGAATCTGGCATCTCTGTTGGGGGAACTCATTTTATGAAGGACCCATAGGTACAAGAGAGACTGGGTGTGGTGGATTTTGGTCTTCAGTCTCTGCAGTACAGAAAGACCCACTAGAAGGAAGTGGGGATGGATATTTTACCCCAATAAAGCATATTCGATATATTTACAAAGTGTTTTCACTGTCAGAGGGATATGTACTCTTGATAAAAACCTACTGAGATAGGTAGTGCTATGCCCATTTAACAGAGCAGGAAATTTACAGTTTGAAGTTTTTCCATGTCTAAAATTACAGATGAATAAGGTGCTAGGAGGAGTAACTTGATAACAGTTTTGCTTTTGAAATCCTCCCCATTAATACCATACTGCCTCTATAGGGGTTTGCTGAGTGAAGGCATTATTTGTATTTTGGTTATCAAACATCCATAAAAGATTTACTCAGTTAAAACTTAAAAGAGAAACACCATTCAGTGAGAAATAATAGATACTTCTATAATAAATATGAAGAAGTTATGTTCTGAAATTGATTGTTATTCATTTATTGAATCAATGAAATGATATGCCTCAAATTGATTACTTGAAGAAGTAGTGATATATCAAAAATCCTGATATATTTGGAAATGTTCACTTTTTAAGAGTTTTTTTTTTAACATCTTTATTGGAGTATAATTGCTTTACAATGGTGTGTTAGTTTCTGCTTTATAGCAAAGTGAATCAGC
Organism: Balaenoptera ricei; assembly: GCF_028023285.1. NCBI lineage: Eukaryota > Metazoa > Chordata > Mammalia > Artiodactyla > Balaenopteridae > Balaenoptera > Balaenoptera ricei. Next base: position 133,629,846 of record NC_082642.1, read on the forward strand.
TATACATATACATATATCCCCATATCTCCTCCCTCTTGTGTCTCCCTCCCACCTTTAATAGTTTTAAATGACAGAAGTTACGAAATACTGTACAATGTTATCTCAATTTAGAAAAATACATATATGAAGACTACATCAAAATCAAATGACTATCTCTGGATAATGGTAATTGGAGTGTCTTTATTTCCTGAAGATTTTTCTCCTTTTCCAAATTCACATTTTAAGCTAACAGAGCAATAAATATTCCTCTTAAGACAAAACAAAAACTTTTAAGAGTATTAAAGCATTAAGAAATAATACACATAGGGCAAGGGTAGGTAGAAGAATGTTAGGCAGGCAAAATTATCAAAATAAAAACAGTTGAAAATAAGTTTTAAAAGGTGTGGTTCATGTTAAGAAGGAAAAGAGAAAATGTTCTCAACTTCCTCCCCATATTTTTTAAAACAAAATCATAAGAACATTGCAGATTCGGGATCACAGCTAGATTATATTCTAAATGGATTTTTTTTCTTTTTAAATCATAAAGCATCACTCACATACATTATTTTTAAAATCCTTTTTTTATAAATGCAAATTTTCTTATAATAAAGCTAAAGCTGTATATCAGCAAGAGACAGTGTTTGTTCTCAGTATCATCTCTGAATATCTTAAGTGATGGTCTTATTTCCTTAACTCATTTGATATATAATCATTCAGACAAGTTTTAAATCTTATTCACTATTTTATGTTATCCAACATAGCATCGTTCCAAATAATTTCATTTTTTTCTATAAATTGCAACTTTAAGAAGAAAATGAGTACTGTGAAAATCTCATAGCAATTGTGAAAATAAGGTTTTGCCTACCTTGATCTCTAAAAAGGACAATAGAAAATAATCTTCAAGCATATCAAGTCATCTAATTAGAAGAAAAGAGTGATAGTGTATAGAAGACCTGGAGTCTAGTGCTTACAATGTCTTATTTAGTCTCAAAGAGGTAATGTGAGGCTAAAATAATAATATATAGAGAAATGAGCTTTCAAATTATAGAATGCAACATATATGTATATATATGATAGAATGACTGAGCTCTTTATTTTAAAAATAAATTAATAATAATTAGAAAAAAATTATTCCTAACCCAACATTTTAACAATGGACCATAATCTATACTTCTACACTTCAACTAATGGAATGAAAAAACAAATGGAAAGGCTTTTTCCTAAATACTCTTCATAGCTGAGTAATTTTTAAAATATCTGCCTGGCGTGGGAGGACTATAATTCAGCTTCCCTTTGTACCCCAAGCCCATTGAAATTTAGTTTCTAAAATAAAAAGAAGCCTTCAAAATAAATCTGAGCAAGTAATCAGTATTGCTTAACTGAAAAATGATTGACCAAAATTAGTTATTGAACAAGTTTTCTTTTTTGTTGTTTTTGTTTGTCTTGGGTTTAACTCTCTGGACAAGATTATTTGGTAAAGCAAATATGATTTAGAAGTTTTTACAATGGTGGTGATTAACTTTCTTTTTAAACTGAGAATCTCCCATTTAATTTGCATTTGATGTTATAATGTGTTCAAAGATGAATCACTGACAATGACTTCTTTGCTTGTGTTTTAATTTCTAAAAAAAAAAAAAAATGATAATTACATAACTGTCTAAAAGGAATCTAGAAATAATTATTATTGAATTAATATGCCTCTATCTTGCCAGTGATTATGATTTATGTATAATCTAGTTAAAAGGTTATGATATGTTTTCCTCATCTCACTTCAAATATTGTTTTTGAAATAAAACCTTAAATGCGGAAGTTCATTATTAAATTAAAGTAAAATCATACATTCGAAACAGAAGTTTATCTTAAATACATAGAAATTGGTAACTTTACTTTTTATGCCAATAAACTGGAACTAGGATAACACATTTTTCCTTCTGGGACCTTGAAACACTGCGTGCACACACACACACACACACACACACACACACACACATAAATAGCTCTGGTTCAGATAATATGATTTTTAAAAGCATGTCAACTTAGTTGTGAATTATTACCCCAATAAGATATAATTAGCCAATCATTTATTTCCCTCATGAGTTTACTGAGAATTAACAATGCTATTCCTGAAATGACCTTTCAGACTTCACCTCTGGACTGTAGCACACCATGCCTAGCTTCACGTTATTAATACCCTTGTACTGAATTAACTCCAGTTTATAGAATTAAGGTGTCTTTGGAGAAATCAGCAAATACTGTACATTCATACAAACCTGAATATTCATGGATAATTTATAGCTTCCTACGTCAAACGTTGATGGAAAGCATTTGAGGATAGATTGTGGATTATGCAGGGATGAAATTTCAAGAGGATTGAATGGGGATTAGCTGCTACTGCTTTGGAATCTCAGGCCTATGGAATGCTAGACTGCCAGGCCTCTCGTCTCAGATATGCTAGCGCAACAGATTTCATAGTCATTAGTGCCACTCACCCCAATAGCTTATGTCATCTCCTGTGACACATCATGTCTGTTTCCTAATTGCTCACTTTTTCTTCCCAAAATATGTATTTGATCCCTTTCAGGAATAATTCTTATGCTCTCCCAAGCCCGGCAGTCTCCTCTCTGACTTCTCTATTCCAAAATGGACATCAGCCAAGACATTTTCAGGAGATGATTTGCCGTCTCCAGTGCTACTCTACTGACAGCATTGAAAACCTAGACGGGGTCAGAAGGCACTCCAATGGTGATCATACTCTAGTCAACACTGCATCGATATCCACGTGGCTTATTCATTTTGCTTAAATGTTAAGGCTCATTTTTTCCTGTCACTCTCCCCACTCACCCACTGCACTGCCTGTGTTATGAACTACCTGTGTTTTCAAGTAGTCCTTGTGTATTTAGAAAATGCAAACACATTGGACTATCAGCCCAAACAAAATATTATAATATTAACCTATAAAGTCCTGCTATGACCGGCCCAGAGAATACAGGGATTTATTTATTCTTTATTTGGGGGAAAACATATTTTCTTAGAATCATGAAATTTTTAAATTGGGAAAATGTTGCTCCTTTATGTGGTAATAAGTAAGAGAGTTTGGTGTTGACAGGACTGAACAGAGGAACTTGAATCAGATGGGGAGTGTGGGTAGATGTGTGCTAAAGAATTCAATTTCAGTAAAAAGTGAAGCCAGAGATATATGCGTCCATAGATCTCACGAAGCACATCTTCCTCACTTTTTCCCTTGTTCTTTGCCCCATTCATTTAACTCCTGCTACCTTAAACACCCTCGGTGGCTACTGGAATGTGGGTAGGGAAAGGTGAGGTGGGGGAAGAGGAAGGAGAGAGAGTAGAGCAGGACAGAATTTTGAGGATTTTGGGGAGCAGTTGAAGGGCTGGAGTTTCCACTGTCACTGGCCAAGTCAGACTGGAAAAGTAGCAGCAACTCCTGCTGAGCTGAGTAGCTGGTGATTTCATTCCAAAGGCAGCCACACAGAGCTCTTTCCAAAGAGGGAATCAGTAACTGTTTATATAAAGGGCAGAATTACCCAACTGCAATCCTAAGAGAGTTACATTACCTGTTTGTGAGTTGAGTGTCAAAACATTTGGGGATACCTCCCACTAATTCCGTTTACAGAGAACAGGTTAGCATTGTCAGGGGAGGTTTGGGGAGAGGTGCTTGACACTCACCTCCCCACACCTTTGGAAGAGGGACAAAGCAGTTTTCACCCCAGTAACGTGGAAGAGCTGTCATGTTTTTTTGTTTTTGTTTTTTATTTTATTTTTTAACATCTTTATTGGAGTATAATTATTGTATTGTATTGGAGTATCTTTATTGTAATTGCTTTACAAGAGTGTGTTAGTTTCTGCTTTATAACAAAGTGAATCAGCTATCCATATACATATATCTCCATATCCCTTCCCTCTTGCGTCTCCCTCCCACCCTCCCTATCCCACCCCTCTAGGTGGTCACAAAGCACCGAGCTGATCTCCCTGTGCTATGCGGTTGCTTCCCACTAGCTATCTATTTTACGTTTGGTAGTGTATATATGTCCATGCCACTCTCTCACTTTGTCACAGCTTACCCTTCCCCCTCCCCATATCCTCAAGCTGTCACGTTACTTAAAGAAATCAGCTAAGTCAAACACACGAGCCTGAAGTCGCCGTTGTATTTGCTTATTAACAGTGTGAACTTTTCATTGAAAAAACTCAGTATAGCATATACCAACCTACAAGTGCTGTTAGCACTTTGATCCAAGGATGGTGTAAAAATATTTAACAACTGGTATAGCACGGGAAATGACCAGTTAAAAAGGACACAGGCCAGAGCATTGGAAAAGAGCCCTAGAAGATCTGGGGGTTTGGGGGAAGGACTGGTGTGACCAAGGCATTACAAGTATTTCATTACTTAAGTGACATGTACCAGCCAAACAATGTACCACCTGAATTTCAGCCCCACCTTGATATAATTCAGCTGTCGATGCCATACCATTCATGGTCTTTAGCTGACTGATGTGATTCTGCCAGAAAGAACTTGCTAGTTCACAGTGGCACATACCTTTGCATCCTGTGCAATATAAATACATGTTTTACTCCATTGAGTGTTTTAACATCGGCTAATTATGGTTTCCTTACCAAAAATCTGACTCACATGAAAATAATGTCAAAACAAATTCTGTTGCTTTTCACAAGAATTCTAAGAGTTTGGCTGATATATTAATCAAGGGTACTAATGTGTGAAATAATGGATTAATTCATCAGATGTTCAGTCAGTGTACAGCTAATACAATATAAATATAAATAATAACAAAATTTCACATCAGGAATCTGCAGCAAAATTTACCAATAAAGGACAAAAGGTCAAAATAAAGCTTGAATGTTTAAAGAATATTGGTATTACATTTCCATTTCTTAGATTACTTTATAAATGTCTGATTCTACATATGTAAAATGTTTAGGTATGTTTTCTCAAGTTCAGTTAGGTATGATTTTTATGTGATTACTTCAGCCAACTTACTGTTAAACATAGTGATCATGGTAAAAAATATACCTATTAATTTATCAAATTATTAATGTCAAGTTTCCAGAAATCCTTGGCACCCCTGGGCTTGGAGCTGCATCACCCCCAGCTCTGCCTCCATCATCACATGGCTTCCCCTCTGTGTCCGTGTCCAGATTTCCCTCTTCTTATAAGGACACCAGATGTTGGATTTAGGGCTCTCCATAATCCAGTATGACCTCATTTTAAGTACATCTGCAAAGACCCTGTTTCCAAAATAAGGCCTCATTCTGGGTTCAGAATGGATATAAATCTGGGGGGACACTACTGAACCCACAGCAGTGGGTGAGGTATTGGAGGATGAAGGGAACGAGAAGTGCCCACCATTGAGACTGAAAAACGAGGCAGGCAGCTCCATGTAATCAATGGATCGGTTTATTTAAAAAAAAAAAAAGTGGGTAAATATTTATAAGAATTATGTTTATTTTTTAATGCTTACTGAACCTCTTTGACATTAAGGCTAGAATTCCACACATTGCTATATTGAACACCTTCAACTCTTCTGAACTTAAGAAAGTGCATAAAATGGCTTATGACAGGTTTTTTTTTTTTAATTAATTAATTTATTTATTTATTTTTATTTTTGGCTGTGTTGGGTCTTCATTTCTGTGTGAGGGCTTTCTCTAGTTGTGGCGAGCGGGGGCCACTCTTCTTCGCGGTGCGCGGGCCTCTCACTGTCGTGGCCTCTCTTGTTTCGGAGCACAGGCTCCAGACGCGCAGGCTCAGTAGTTGTGGCTCACGGGCTTAGTTGCTCTGCAGCATGTGGGATCTTCCCAGACCAGGGCTCGAACCCGTGTTCCCTGCATTGGCAGGCAGATTCTCAACCACTGCGCCACCAGGGAAGCCCGGTTTATGAGAGTTTTATGCCTTCCTAAGTATTTTTATGTAATTTAAATTTTAAAAAGTAAAAGCATAAATAATGAAGAACTGTTTGGGGGAACACTGAGATGAAATCTAAGTAAAATAGTAAAACAGAAATCAAACGGACTAAAAAACAGGAGAAAACTCTTTCACATCTAAGATGGAAATACTACTCTGAAAGAAGCAGAGAGCAGTTAAGTATCACAACCCAGTTACCACAGGACGAGTCGATATGGAGGAATATAACAAAGATTATAACAAAGGAGAGGTGTTCCTACCAAGAGTACTAGTATCAGTTAGAATACTTTGTTTGCAAATAATAGTTTTTCTCAGTTAGATTAGGCTCCAAAAGAAAAAAGAGAGAGAGAGAGAGAGGAAAGGAAGGGAGGGAAAGAAGGAGAGAGAAAGGGAGGGAGGGAGGGAGGAAGGAAGAAAAAAACTGGCTCCTTTAATTTCTAAAGCCTTGAAAATAAGTTTCCTTCAGAATGTAGAAAAAGACTTCATTTTCTGCTCGCTTAAATGTACTCTTCAAATACTAGAACTTCAAAAAAAAAACAAAAGAAAAAAGTATGTTCCCATTTATGCTTTATATCATAATAATAACAGAACAGTTATAAAAGTGTTTTCATCAGTATTTTTGCTACAAATATATCTTGAAAGAGCCTCGTATTAAATAGGCTTTGTAGGCTAGCCTGGGAACTAGAATGTTTACAATAAAGCAACATTTTCTTTGTTCCAAACAACTTAGAAGTCTGCTTTTGAAACACAGCTAACTCATAGGCTAACTGCTTATATCAATATACAATTGTAAAAGGGATACATTTATTACCACATTTATAGTGTTTAGTAACATTGATCATTCTGATAAATTAAATTAAATTCAGACTTTGTTTACTTATTGTAGATATTTTTAGCTGATCAACTCTCACTAGCACTACTTTGTTTTTTCTAGATTAAATTAAATCAAAGGCACAACAAAATATTTTGGAAAATATGAGTTTTATTTATGTCTGAATAAAAATATTTTTCCCCTTTAGAGTATCCATTGATGCCTGCCCCTGACATCTAGCCCATTCTTTTATCTCAAAAGCATTGAAACATTCACAAAGGAGTGATTCTGTATCCTTCATGTTACAGATTCCCCTAGAGGTACCAGCTAAAGAAGTAAAATTTGAGTCCATTTCTGTTTTTAGTACATTAAGCTGGGTCATGTTTCACTCATGATCCATTTTGTTTCCTATTCAAAGATGATAATTCAGTCAAAGGATCTTCTAACACACATGGATATGCTTCATCAACTATAGGGAACAGTTTTCCTTTTGTATTCATCTGTAGTTGGATTTAACCACCGGTATCAGGCTGTCTTGAATACATTGAATGAAATCCTTTCACTGCTTATGGGATCTTAACTTCCCGACCAGGGATCGAACCTGAACCCCCTGCATTGGAAGGCAAAGTCTCAACCACTGGACCGCCAGGGAAGTCCTGACTCCTGTGTCTTTTTGAACTGATGTCTCTATACTGTAACAAGAAGTTTAGTAATTTAGGGGTAAACTGGTTTCATTAACACCAATAGTGAATGAAGATTTTCAACAATTTTTTTTCCCATCTTGATAGGAAGAGGAGAAAGTAAAATTCCAGATTAGTTCATTTAGGTCTTATATTTATTGATATTTTAAGGGGGGGGGGTGGGTGTTAGTTTCCTAGGACTGTCATAACAAAGTACCAGGAAGTAGGTAGTTTAAATCAATAGAAATTTGTTGTTCACACTTTTGAAACGAGAAGCCTGAAATCAAGGTACTGGCAGGGCCATGCTCCCTCTGAAGCCTCTAGAGAAGGACACTTGCTTGCCTCTTTCCAGATTCTGGTAATCCGGGTACCCCTTGGTGTGTGGCAACTCCAGTCTCTGCGCTCACCTTCACGTCATCAACTTCCCTGTGGGTCTCTTTTCTCTTATGAAGACACCAGTAATATTGAATTAAGGGCCTGCCCTGACCCGGCATGACCTCATTTTAACTTAACTATGTAAACCTGCAATGACCCTATTTCCAAGCAAGTTTATGGTCTGAGGTACTGGGAGTTAGGACCTCAACACATCCTTTTTGGGGGCGGGGGACAGTTCAACCCATAACAGGGAGTTACCAACATAACACATTTGTTTCCTACATGAGTTCTGAACTAATTGAGAAGTAAATCTGAAGAGAAGGTGAATGGTGAGTACAATATCACTTGTATTGATGATAAAGCTCATTTTCTGACATACCTGAGAACAGCTGAGCTTCCTAATTCGAAGACACTGAAATTACATTACTTACTTATTCATTCACGGACAGCCTTGGGCTGCCACAGCTCCTTCATGTGACTGCTTGCCCCTGAAGGATGTATAACATGGAGGAGCAAAGCAAAATACATCTTTTCTGCACACAGGCACACTGACCCACCACTGCACCCCCCCAAAACAAATAGAAAGGGGAAGACTCAAGCATGTCATGTTATTAGAACTCCCTCCGCAGAAAACAGAAAAGTCTCTGTTTCATCAGAAACAGGGAAGAAGTTTCCGCACTACGATAGCTGAATATGCTTATCAAGGCATTTTCATTGTTGTTAATACCATCAGTAAGGCTCAGAACATTTCTTCTGGAGCTTGATTTTAAAGATGTTTTCTTAATATTTGTATTATAAATGCATATATAGTTTATTGTATATGTTCTGCAGAACTTGACGTTCCGTTTTACAGAATTTTAGCCTAAGTGTAAGGTAGAATATTAAGATAGAATGTAAGTCTACAATATTTTGTGTAATAGTAAATAGTTTAGAATCACACACCATTAAACCCATCCTATGTTGAATAAATTAGGGCTGTCACAAAGCGGGCTACCAGGAGGGTCACTTGTCTAGAATTGCATGTTCATGAAGGGTGTCAAACATTGACTTTTAAAATATTCTCCAAAAGGAGTAACATAAAATCGTACAGGATTGAAAGAATGTGTTTCACAACTTTAATTTGTATCCTAGTACCAGGCCATACCATCTATAGTAAGCAATTCGTTTGTTTTTATAAATTCTGAAGTTATCTTGTAAATAGAAAAATTATATTTTCATCCTAAAAGGATTAATTTGTTTAATATAAACAAGAAAGTTAAACTACAATTTTATTAACTTTTTTTAGATAGTTTTATTTCTAATATGTTAGAAGTTGCAAAAATAAAAAGAAGAGAGCTGTGCCTCTACAAAACTCTCAGCGCCTAGTTGAGGCTTCCCATGAGACTGCAGCCCCAGCCAACAGCTTGACTACAACCCCATGAGAAACCTTGACCTAGAGGCGCCCAGTTGAGCAAGGCCCAGGGTCCCTGATCCACAGAAACTGTGAGATAATAAATGTCTGTTGTTTTAAGCCTTTAAGGCACTTATTGTATAGGAATTTGTTATGCAACCATAGATAACTAATGGAGGAAAGGGGAAAGGCCAAAGATTCTATTGTAATATGGTGTTAAGATCATGGTTTTAGAAGTCAATTTTTCCAATAACTTGGAAACATTTCATCTAAGTAATGTATAATGCTTTCTTGATCAAAAAATATCAAATACTAAAGGGGTATAAAGAGTAAAATTCAATCTCTCATCTCCCTAAATTCCATGTCCCTCTCCTAAATTAATCATTACGTTATTTTTCCCAGACCCTTTTCTCTGCGTTAACATTTTCATATGTAATGTTTTCTTCCACAGAAATAATATGGACTATTCTGCACCTTTTTTTTTTTTTTTTACTTAACCTGTCTTAAAGATTTTCTCACAGCTGCACATAGATATCTAACTTATTCTTTTACCTTCTCTAGTAATCTACGGCACATCCATAACACAATTTTATTTACCCTGCCCTGTTCTGATGCATATTTGAGTTGTTCCTAGTATTTCACCCTGACCAAAACTGTCATAATTAATAGACTTTTATTTATCTCTTTGTGCTCATGAACTAACATATTCCTAATATAGACTTGTACATGTGGAGTGTCAAAGGGCATGGGCTTTTTTTTTTTTTTATAGATTTCCCAAGCTGTCCTTTATAACAGTAACAATTTACACTGCCCCTGCAGTGTATTAGAACACTGTTTCCCCCACGTCTATGTCAATACGAGATATTTCCCATCTTTTGAACACATTCCACACTCTTCTTCCACCCCGCTGATAAGTGATGCTTTGTATTTCTTCTGATTTCTATAGTTTTGTTTTTAAATTGTTTAGATCTTTAAATCAACTATTGGTTTTTGAATAATGTTTAATTAACTTACAGATCAAATTGGAGAAGATGACAAGAAGAAAACACTTCCAAATCTGAAGTAAGTAATATTTTTCAATTGACTTTAAATGTAAACCCTGTTGAATCTCTTATTTCCTTCTTATTGGAATATCCTGCAGTTTTTCTATATAGTTAAGACTCAATGATTGAATTGAATTGATTAAATTATCTTGAGGTTTCATGTCAACTGCGCTTAAATTGTACAGTGGGTACCTATAGCCCAGACCTTGGTTTCTAAATACCATCCTCGCTGTTACAGTGGAGGATTACTGGACTGAATGTCAATATTATGACATAGTATGAGTGTGTTTCATGTTTGGTAATTGCAATCATTGTTGCTTTTGTTGTGGTCATCCATGTACAATGCTTGGTGTCAGTCTATTTATCTCGTGTAAAAATAAAATACAGTGTGTGTGTGTGTGTGTGTGTGTGTGTGTGTGTGAAAATAAATAAATAAATAAATACCATCCTCCACGAAAAAATAATTGGGGCTCCTTAGAAAAATGAATTAGTCAATTCACAGCTGGGGCAGGGAAAGTACAAGATAAGCCTGGAACATCTTGTGACAGAAAGTATGGAAGTACTCAAGCTATGATGGGGACGTGCCAAAAGGACACAGGAGCTGGCTTGACGGGACTCCAACTGGTCACATTAGAACAATTTAGCCATAAACATGAATAACAATAGTAACTGATTAAAACCTATTGAATAAAATAAGAACCCATGAGTTTATGCTGATATAAATAAATATATGAAAAAATAAATGAAGAAGAAAGGAAAGTTTTTCCTTAAAAGGCCAAATAAATGAGGGGATGACAGAAAATTACCATTCAGCAGTCATCATAGCAATGCTTGATTCAGGCAGGAATCATCAGTGAATGCTGAACCTAGTGAGCAAAAGTCTTATGAGGAATGGATTGTATCAGTCCGAGATCTCCAGAGAAACAGAACCAATAGGAAATATATAATATATATAGAGAGAGAGCACATCTCTCTCTCTCTCTCTTCTTTGTATAAAACCCTATAAAGATACATAATCTATTATTTATAACATATATCATATTTATATAAATATACACAGTTCTAAAACAATCCCAGGTTTTCAGATGGTAACTAGACTTGTGCTGATCATTACGTAATGTATAAAGATATCAAATCACTATGTAAAACACCTGAAACTAATATGATATTGTAAGTCAATTATACTTCAATAAAAATTTTAATAATAAAAATTATTATTACAAAAAATAATAAAAATTTTAAAACTCAGGTTTTCCTCTTACAGTCTTCAACTGATTGGATGAGCCCCACCCACATTATTGACAGTAATCTTTTTATTTTTTTTAACATCTTTATTGGAGTATAATTGCTTTAAAATGGTGTGTTAGTTTCTGCTTTATAACAAAGTGAATCAGCTATCCATATACATATATCTCCATATCCCTTCCCTCTTGCGTCTCCCTCCCACCCTCCCTATCCCACCCCTCTAGGTGGTCACAAAGCACCGAGCTGATCTCCCTGTGCTATGTGGCTGCTTCCCACTAGCTATCTATTTTACATTTGGTAGTGCATATATGTCCATGCCAATCTCTCACTTCGTCCCAGCTTACCCTTCCCCCTCCCCTTATCCTCAAGTCCATTCTCTATGTCTGCATCTTTATTCCTGTCCTGCCCCTAGGTTCTTCAGAACCTTCTTTTTTTTTTCTTTTTTAGATTCCATATATATGTGTTAGCATACGGTATTTGTTTTTCTCTTTCTGACTTACTTCACTCTGTATGACAGATTCTAGATCCATCCACCTCACTACAAATAACTCAATTTCATTTCTTTTTATGACTGAGTAATATTCCATTGTATATATGTGCCACATCTTCTTTATCCATTCATCTGTCGATGGACATTTACGTTTCTTCCATGTCCTGGCTATTGTAAATAGAGCTGCAGTGAACATTGTGGTACAAGTCTCTTTTTGAATTATGGCTTTTTCAGGGTATATGCCCAGTAGTGGGATTGCTGGGTCATATGGTAGTTCTATTTTTAGATTTTTAGGGAACCTCCATACTGTTCTCCATAGTGGCTGTATCAATTTACATTCCCACCAACAGTGCAGGAGGGTTTCCTTTTCTCCACACCCTCTCCAGCATTTATTGTTTGTAGATTTTTTGATGATCACCATTCTGACTGGTGTGAGGAGATACCTCATTGTAGTTTTGATTTGCATTTCTCTAACGATTAATGATGTTGAGCATCCTTTCATGTGTTTGTTGGCAATCTGTATATCTTCTTTGGAGAAATGTCTATTTAGGTCTTGTGCCCATTGTTGGATTGGGTTGTTTGTTTTTTTGATATTGAGCTGCATGAGCTGCTTGTAAATTTTGGAGATGAATCCTTTGTCAGTTGTTTCATTTGCAAATATTTTCTCCCATTCTGAGGGTTGTCTTTTGGTCTTGTTTATGGTTTCCTTTGCTGTGCAAAAACTTTTAAGTTTCATTAGGTCCCATTTGTTTATTTTTGGTTTTATTTCCATTTCTCTAGGAGGGGGTCAAAAAGGATCTTGCTGTGATTTATGTCATAGAGTGTTCTGCCTATGTTTTCCTCTAAGAGTTTGATAGTGTCTGGCCTTACATTTAGGTCTTTAATCCATTTGGAGTTTATTTTTGTTTATGGTGTTAGGGAGTGTTCTAATTTCATTCTTTTACATGTAGCTGTCCAGTTTTCCCAGCACCATTAATTGAAGAGGCTGTCTTTTCTCCATTGTATATTCTTGCCTCCTTTATCAAAAATAAGGTGACCATATGTGCGTGGATTTATATCTGGGCTTTCTATCCTGTTCCATTGATCTATATTTCTGTTTTTGTGCCAGTACCATGCTGTCTTGATTACTGTAGCTTTGTAATATAGTCTGAAGTCCGGGAGCCTGATTCCTCCAGCTCCGTTTGACAGTAATCTTTATCCAAAGTCAACAAATCATAAATGTAAACATCTACAATATATCTTCACAGCAACATCTAGATTAGTGTTTGTCCAAACAACTGGGCACCAGAACATAGCCAAGTTGACACATAAAATTAACTATCACAGAGATATTTATATAATCTTTAAATAACTCACCAGAAACTTATTGATTTTAAAGGGAAAGATAGTAACTTCATAAACACCAACCTATTCATTTGGTCAAACTTAACATCATCAATAATGGGAAAAATCCTCATTGGATAGGAATCCTCGTATTCCTTTCCAAAATGTCTAGTATTATGTAACTATGGGAAACATCAGAGACACTCAGATTGAGGGATGTTTTACAAAATAATTGACCTGTACTCTTAGAAAATGTTAAGGTCATGAAACAAGACTGAGAAACAGTTCAAGATTTAAAGAGACTAAAGAGATGTGACCACGAAATGCAATATGTGATCCTGGGTTGGATTCTAGACAAAGGGCGGATCACAGGAGGAGGGCGAACAGGGCTTTAAAGGGTATTAGGCATTAATGGAACAACTTGATGAAACTTTTAAAAGGAATATGTGTAACTAATAATGTCAAATTCATATAGATTTTCCTGATTTTAATAATTATATTGTGGTCTTTTAAGAGCATGACCTTGTTCTCAGAAAATATATGCTGTTATTTAGGGGTCAAGCAGCAAGATGTCTACACTTATTCTCAAAAGGTCAGAAAAAGTTGATAGAGAGAGAGAATGATAAAGTAAATGGTGCTAGTTATAAACAGTTGTTCAATCTGGGTCAAGAATATACAGGAGTTATTCATAAGAGTCTTATAACTTTACACTGTTTGAAATTATATCAAAATATAATTTGCCCAGAAAAGCAATGTTTAGGATTTGTTTCCCATACTATTGATAATCGATGTTCTCTAAAAGTGGAAATTGTTTTCTCAAAGCATTTGGCTATAGTACTCTCTCTTAGTTACTGAGTTCAACACAAACTCCACTTTTAATTCTCTAAGGAATTTGGGAGCTCTTTCCCACAGTTAAATTTTCATTTGGTACTATACTTACTATGAAACCTATGATTTATAGGTTTCAAACTGCTGCAAATCACAAAACAACACAAAATCAATTGAAAAGTGTGCAGAATCAGGAGACTAGGCTAATAGTCTAGAGGCATGAGTTTTATTTGGCAATATCCCTTTTTTACTCATGAATACTGTGGCTCTTAGTGTTCATGAACTAATTTATATACTCTTAACTATTTTTAATTAAAATTGTCATTGCATATGTTGAGTTTTAATACAGAAAAGAGAATGAGACTCTAATCCAGGAGGTAATTATACACTCCTCTAGGAGGTATAGATTCACTTAGGAATATTTTTAATTATAAGAAAAACAGAAAGAGAACAGCCCTTACTAGTCCACCCACTGACTAGCCTTCATTGAAAACTCTTTGTTTTTATGTCTAGTAAAACTCAGGAAATAATTGGGGAGAAATAACACATTTTTTCAAATATTAGTTTCACTTTTCATTCCTGGTTCAAATGTGGAAAATTTAAACCAGAAATATTATTTGTTCAATACTGTTAATTAAAACATTCTGTGTCTGTGAGTTACACTTTCTGTGAGTTACAGTTTCAGAGACCAAAAATAACAATGGATAAAGAGAGTATATTTTCAGGAATGTAGAGTTTGTTATTTAAAAACAAGAGCAGAAATTTTGACATATTTTTGAAAGTGGATAGATCATACTATTTGAAATTATATGGTTATGGTTCTGAATATGAATGCAATTTCTTACATATAACAATAGTTGTTTCCCTATAAATATTAAGTAAATTGAATTTGTAATTAAAAGACTCCCCAAAAAGAAATCTCCAGTGCCAGATGGTTTTACAGAATCCTACCAAACATTAAAGGAAGAAGTAACTCAAAATTTACACAATCTCTTCCAAAAACTAAAAAAGGAGGGGACACTTCCCAACTTATTTTAAGATGCTAGTATTACTCTGATATCAAACAAGAAAAAAAAAAAACCAGTTCAAACAAAGAAAATTACAGGCCAATATCTCTCATGACTATACATACAAAAATCCTCAACAAGATATTAGCAAATAGAATTCAGCAATAAATAGAATAATTATACACCATGATCAAGTGTTTATTCCAAGGATGTAAGGCAGGTTCAATATTTGAAATGAGACAAGGATGCCCACTATCACTACGTCTGTTCAACATTTTATTGGAGGTCCTAGCCAGTGAAATAAAACAACAACAAAAAAATGAGATGCTTAAGAATTGTAAAAAGAGAAGTAAAATTTAATTATTTGCAGTAATATGATTGCTAACAGAAAACACAAAACAATTTATAGATTATTAGAAATAATTGGAGAGTTTAGCAAGATAATAAAGTCAGTTGCATTTCTATAAACACACAGCAAACAACTGGAAAGTTAAAGACAAGATGCCATTTGTAATACTGTCAGAGAATATCATGTGTCTAGAAATGAATCTAACAAAACATGAGCAAGACTTCTACAGGAAATTATAAATCTTCATTAAGAGATATTAAAGCAAACAAACATAAATGAAGAGATATATCATGTTTATCAGTAGGAAGAACTATTATTGTAAAGATGATATATTCTCCACATTGATCCTATAAATTCAATGCAAGTTCAATAAATTCCTAAAATGGATTCTCATGAAAATTAACAAAATCTTCCTAAAATTTATGTGAAAGAATAAAAAGTCAAAAGTAGCCAGGCAACTCCTGCAGAAGGAGGGAGAGGAGATATGTCCTATCAGATATCAGGAATTAGTATAAAGTTATAGTAATTAAGACACTGTGGTAGCAATGGTGTACCCAAGTCAACCAATAGAATAGAATAGATGCGCAGATACACCTAAGAATGTATAAAACTTTGGAATTTGATAGACATGGCAAATGAGATAAGTGGAGAAAGAGAGGGCCATCCAATACATGGAACTGAAAAAATAGTTACTTGCTTGCCAAAATGATACTTAATACAAAAATGGTACCAAATGAATTAAGAACTTAAATTTAAACATTTGAAGCCTTAGAAGAAAAAAATTAATTGAATATCTTTTACACCTTAAGCTAAGACAAGATTTATTCAACAGTACAGAAAAACCGATTATAAAAGGAAATATTAATAAATTTACACACATTAGAATTAAAAACTTCAGTTTATTAAATAAATCTTAGAGATAATGAGCAGTAAGCAATTACAGACTGGATGAAGATATTTGCAATAAACAGAACAAATAAGGATTTAATATCAAGAATATGTAATTAAGCCTAAAATCAATAACAAATTGCAAAGAATTTGATAGTAAAATGGGCAAAAGACAGGAGCAGTCATTTTACAGATGAAAAAACACTTATGTCCATTAAATGTATGAAGAGTTGTTCAATATCTTTCATCATCAGGGAAATGAAAATACCTAGATATTAGTTAGATAACTCTTTATATCACTTTTATTGACACAATAGAAAAATTTGACAATACCAAGTGTTGGAGAGGATGTAAATCCACAGGGTCTGTTATTTTTCACTGGTGGGAATGTGAATTGATTCAAGTACTTTAGAAAACAGTTTGGTATTTTTTCTTAAAGTTGAATGTTTACATTCCTTAGGATCCAACAATTCCTCTCCTAGGTATTTATCCAAGAACAACTTTCACACATGTACAAGGACACATAGTGTATTCTCCAAACAGCAAAAATCTGAAAAGAACCCAAATGTCCATTAACAAGAGATTGTATGAATATACAGTAATATTTGCAGAATGGAATATTTTAGTCAATATGAATAAACTGTAGTGACATGCATCAATATGGATGAATGTTAGCAATATATTAAATGAAGAACTCAGTTCCAAAATATTTACAAAGCAGTTATAAAGTGAAAACAGTGAAAATAAAAATATGCTTTAAAAAAATGGTTGTTTCATGAAGAATTACACTTTAGTAGAAAATATGATTTGGAAATTATTATTCTTTAAATATCATTTATTGCTACTAAAGGAACTTGCAATTTTCTTTAATAGTCTTATAAATTCAGTCCCATCTAGCACAATGGTGATGTAAAATTTTATCTATTTCATAAATTCTAATTTAAGAAATCAACAAAGTATTGATGTGTTATACTCTGGTGATTAACAACCTTAATGTCTTTGGCCATGGAAGTAAAATGGGCTCTAATCAAAGCCTAGCATGAAAGGATTAACCATGTTATACAGGTGATTGTTGTACATTGAAGCATTGGGTTTTCCAACGTAAAAAGAGCAGGTACAGTTGTCTACAAGTATTTTGGACAACTATTTGGACAATGGGGTGAAATAACTACAAAGCTATTCTGTTTTTTAAGTATTATTTATTTGGTAGTACTTGTATTTACAGAATACATTCCAAATTTAAAAATACTCCAGGTCCTAAATAAGTTTTAGTTGTCTTTCCATTCTCTGATTAGAAGATTAATCTTGTCAATGTATGAAGTTACCACTTCTTTTACTAAAATGAGTGCCTTGATGAGGCATTATTGTCATATTTCATTAATTGTAGGGTATCTGTTTTCAAAAAGTTGATAGAATAATGTTCATCCTTTTTCGATACCATGACCTATTTATAACTAAAGGCAAATATTGGAAAGATGGCTGACTGAATCCAACATACTGGCTGAACTCAAAGTACTGTTTGTTAACTGAACCTGTATATGAAATAAACCTATTACTTTAGCCACAGCTATAGCATGCTTTCATAAAATGGCCTGTGGAGAATGGCAGTTGTCTTATGGAGAAATTTCCTATGTAAGATACCTGCTCAACTAGAATTTATTTGCAGTGTTTGCGTATAGAGTTACATTTTGAGTCCAAGAACTTCACTCCAGTTTTATGGCTACTGCTCTGATTCAAGCTATTACCAGCTCTTCCTTGGTCTAATGCAATAACCAAACTGATCTCTCCCTCCTTCTTCTCTTGTTCAACTATACTTTATTTCCTATTACCGCCAGAGTAATTTTTTAAATTTTACATCATTCCTGCTCGAAATTCTCCTGTGATTTCCAATTGCAATTAGAAATCAAACCTGCATGATCTGGGCACGATCTCCCGCTTTGGCTTTGGGCCATCTGACTCTGTTCCTCTGAGATGCCACCATGGTTTCTGCTGTAAGTCTTCTGCATCCTTGTCTCTCTGTCCTTCCTCCAGCTCTTTGCAAGGCATTCTTCTGCTCAGGATTCAAGTTTCAGCTCAAACATTTCCTTTCCAAATCAATCCCCATAACTCTATCTTAATTCACCCTGCATTGTCTTCAAAATATTTATCACTATCTATCATTATCTTGCTAGTTTCCCCTAATGAAAACATTAGTTCCCTGAGTATAACGACATTTGTCTCTAAGAAGATGCTTGGAGTAAAAGCAGAACTCAATAAATATTTGTTTTATGAATAAATCTTCAAAATCAGCATCATTTTTTTTTTCTTCTGTCTAGGAATGATTCCTTTTGGTGAAGCCCTGAAGTTTCATAAACTGCCTCTTGGCTCTACATAAACAAAAACTTCTTTAAAACTAAGATGGGAATCATCAGGGTTTTCTTAATGTTTATGTTTTTATTCCTTTTAAAATCAAAAAATATAGAGGTAAAATTCTGTTCTGTGAGTTTAGGGAAAATGTCAAAATGTCTGCTTTGTGTTCAAATACAGCTACAATGGAAATGCGATTGCTCTAGTGTTATGAAGTGTGTAGTGTTATTTTTCTTTAAGCGTTTATGTAACAGAGATTCTGATCATTGCTGAATTTGCAAACAACACTTAGTGGAGAGAAGGAGATGGCAAAAGGCTATGTCTTGCTTCATTGCAGTGGAATAATATTTAGCCACCGTGTTGTTTAAAACACAGAGCAGGCAGATCATACAGGTCTTCATCTGGGAAATGACATGAGTCAGATTCTAACCATGCCCTGATTGCATAGTCTCCATTGTAATCATAGGTTTAGACAAAACTGAAAACTGTGCACAAGCCTCTTTCAGGTCATTTGAGCATTGAACAGTCAACAGGGAGTATGTGCTAGGCTCAGCTGCCCAAGGAGAGGGGCCCAGTTAGATCCATATCTATATTCCCAATACCTTGCATAGCCCTGGTGATAGATAAGAAATGAACAAATAAACAAATCATATAGGTAAGAACTGATCAGCCTAACATATTATCCGTCATCAATGAATTTAGTTGTTCTAAATTTTCATTTCCAAGTCCATTTTTCTATTTGCAAATACATCCCTCATTCTAATGTTAGCTAAGTTGGCTCATTAAGAAAGAAATTTTGCACTTATCCCTTCATCAATATTTATTAAATGAGTTTTACTATGCTAGGCAATATAGGTATAATGGAGGGAGCGGGGGGACAGACAGACCTGCCCTCGTGGGACATATGATCATTTAGGGAGAAAAAGTGTGATCAACAATCACCCAAGTATATAATTATGAGCTGTGATAAGTGCATTTAAAGACGCTTATGAGAGTGTGTGGCAAGGACACATGACTTAGTCTGAGGCATCAAAGAAGGCTTTGACAAGAAAGTGACTTTTGAGTTGAGATTGGAAAAATGGTTAAGCATCAAAAGTGAGGAGTTTGGGGAGAGTTGTATTTATAGAGAGAGAAGATCATGAACACAGGCCTGAGGTGGAAGGGAAAATGGAATATTGAAAGAAATGAGATAATAGCTGTGTGACTGGAAATGACACAAGGAAGGAGAGAGACTGGCGTAAAATGGGACTGGAGAACAAGTCAGGAGATAGACCATGTGGGAGGCGGGATTAGGAGGCATTGTTAACAGATATTGATAAGTTTTATATCTAGATAACAGGATCAGATTTGTGGTACTGTTATTCCTGCAATGTGTTGGAAGTGGGACCAAACGCAAGGCTTCTACTGGAGACTTGGAACATCTCTCAGGCAATGGCAGTGGTGGCAAAGGGAACTAGCTAATGGTATCTGACCTCTTAATCCTACCATTTCCTGGCACACAGATGAACAGGCTCTTACAGTAAGCTAGCAGAAACCTATGCTTATTATAAACCATTGGGGCTGGGGTCAGTGGGGGGAGGTGGAACACAGAGTTTGCCATGATTACACCATCACTGAAAAAGAATTGTTTAATGATGCTATAAACAATTGTAAACAAAATTCATAATGTTAAGGTCTTGTCATAAAATGACTTTCAACTCCAAATAATAATTTTATAGAATTCTCTCTTTGCTACGTAAACAGATTTAGTGAGTGTATAGTTTTGATATGTTTAATTTATAGAAGCATAGAATTCAAGCATTTGATTTTACTGTGACCCTCAATGTCCTCCATGACTTTACTACTTGAAATGTGATCCAGGGACCAACTGCATCATCATCATCATCTAGGAGCGTTTAGAAAGTCAGAACCTCGGAATCTCAGCCCCCACCCAGATCTATTGAATTAGAGTCTGCATTTTAAAAAATCTCCATGTGATTTGTTTACACATTAAAGTTTGAGAAGGATTGCTTTAGAACTTCATTCATGTCCAGTGTAGGAAACTCTATTTGAATAATTGAAAGGGTTAAGTTGTACGATTTTTTGTTCAAGTTCATTAAACATTAATATTCTGCTCTTTCAATAAGGAGCTATTTAACACTGAGTTGTCAGAGTCAAACTGGAAGAGTTTGGCAAATCAAACTTTTAAAATTCCTATTCCTCAAGCTTTTCTCCTCCTTTCCCTTCAATAAGCATGTTATTTATATATACCTATTTAAAATGAACAGTGTGAGATACACAAACATATTTTAATGCTTTCCTGGTAGAGGAATAATGTTATTTCTGGAGTCATACTTTGAACAATGTATTTGTGATAGAAATTAAAAATGTCATAAATATGATAAGAGGGCTTGAGCATGAGAGGGTTCTTTTCCATTCACTTTAGGGTTAGATAACTATTTTGTAAAGCAAAGTTTGTTAATGTTCTTTTTGATTTGGCAAAGCAAAGTCCCAGAGCTTGGACTAGAGCAGATGTTGAGTCAAAAGAATTAAGATATTTCACATCAAAATGAATTTGGATTTGTTATCTTGGTCCCTGTATTTGTGTTCTATTTGTTGCTGTGAAAATTATTACAAACTTAATGGTTGGCAATAACACAACTTTATTATCTTATAGTTCTGTAACTTAGAAAGCCAACATGGGTCAGCATGAGGGCTCAGTCCCTTTCTGGAGGCTCCAGGGAAGAATGCATCTTCTTGCCCTTTCCAGCATCTAGGGGCCTCCAGCATTCGTTGGTTGTGGCCCCTTTCATCTTCAAAGCCAGTAATGATCAGTGGAGTCTTATTGACATTGCTGTCTCCCTCTTCACTTTTAAAGAGCCTTGTGGTTACATTTGGATCCACCCGGATAATCCAGGCTACTCTCCCTGCTTTAAGGTCAGCTGGTTTGCAACCTTAATTCCCCTTTGCCACATAACATATTCACAGGTTCTGAGGATTAAGACATGGACACCTTGGAGGGACCATTATTCTGCCTACCATGATCCTTGTAGGGAGGAGTGAGTGGCACGACCTGGGGAGAAAAGTAGAGAAGGAATTCCAGAGAGAGATAAGGATTGGGCATCTCCTGGAAAGAGTGGTAGGTCACGTTCTCATGAGAAAGATATCCAGTCAGAGTTTCCCTATAGTAGGAATTGATTGTCAATGAGACTTTCAACTGTTTTTTATGATGGTCTTTAATACCTCACGTTGCATTGATTGTTTTGCCGCATATTTCTGCATTTCTCCATTAAACCCTTACATGGAATGAAAAATCTGTTGCTTAGGGTGACTTTTTGGAATGGAGAAAGAGGGTCGGGAAGCCATGGTCAATGGAGCCTGGGGTAAGGCTAAGCTCAGAGGGAACAAGAGCTACAGGGAGAAGGTGATAAGAAGGAATAGTGAGTCAAGCCAAGAGCAGAAATTCACAGCAAGAGAGTACAGGAAGCTCACCTCCATTCCCACGCCCTGCCACTCACAGTGTTCAGAGGAGGTGTGTTCATGACAATTCATTTCATCTAAGTAGAAGGGATCATTGATTTAACAAATACAGACGAAGTTCCTCAAATGCGTTAGGCTCTGTGATACAAAGGCACATAAAATATGTCTCTATCTTCAAAGTGTTTGCCGTCCAAAGGAGAAGACTGACAAGTAAATGCAGTTAAATTATAAGGCAAAGTATGCATAGAGCAATGCGCGGGGAGCATCTGAGAGCACGAGGAGAAACTTCCAAAGCAGATTGCGCTTGCCAGGGAAGGCTTTCCAGAAACGATGTTTGAGCTATGTATGGCAATATGGCTAGGAGATGTGTGTACATGGAGGGACGATGTTGGGCCTTTCAGAAACAGCAAATAGCAATGTGTACAAATGTGCACTCCGAATATAGATACTAATAGATATTAATAGATATTAATAGATTAATAGATTAATAGATATTAATAGATTAATAGATTAATAGATATTAATTCTTTCTCGCTTCCGTCGCAATGGTGTAGAGTTTCTCTTCCTGTAAAAATGAATCCCATCTGATCCTATCCACTCCTGCCATCTAAGGGTCTCTGGGATACATGGGTTTTCCTCTTTCCTACTTGAGTCTTCTTTCTCTGGATCCTTTTTTTCTGTCCTTAAACTAGTTCTCTAATGTCTCCCATGTTTAATAATTTTGCAGTCTCTATCCCAGCCCCACATCTTTATTCTGCTGCTTCCTCCTCTCTCTTCCCTTCCCTGTCAAACTTCATGAAAGGACTATCTGCACTAGATTTTTATACTTTCTAACATCTTGTTTACCTCCAACTCTTAACTAGCTGAGTTCCAAATGCTCCCTGCAAACCTGCCTAAAACTGCTTCCATCGAAGGTACCAAGTTTTTTGTTGAAATCAAACGGTGTTTTTTTAGTCACTAATTTTCTGAACTCTGACACATTTGACACTGTGACAAACTTCCTTCTGGGAACCCTCTCTTCCTTTCTCTTCAGGGATGACAAGATTCTGATCCCCCACTTCGCTGGCCAAGGCCGCATCCCCTTGTCAGCTTCCTTTTCTTCCAATTCTCCACTAAGAATCGGTGTTCTAATGTACATTTATATACTTTTTTTATTTTAAAGTTTATTCAATCAAATAGATTCCTTGTTGAAAAAAATGTGTCTTAGAATTCACTTTAGTAGGATTCAGCTTTAAAAGTTTGCTTCAAATAGACAAGTATTGCTTCAGAGAGTTGACATTGTAATTAGAAAAATAAGTGAAGTCTGCAAAGATTACAAATAGCTTTGTAATAAGGAATAGAGTGTGGGAAATATGATGACTTGTGCTTGTCCGCAGACACATTTTCTCCCAGACATTTCTGTTACTGCTGTTGAAGGAAAGCAAATATGCCAACTTGACTTGAAAAATTCTGTTCAAGAGTGTAGGAACAGGACAGTGCAGTGGAGAGAAGAGGGTAGAAAGTAATTGTGGTTTTGAACTTCACTTTGAAATACTTAATGAGTGGCATAAGAATAATCAATAGTAATGAGCTAACAGTATTTACATACAACTACTATTTCATGATTTTTTTTAAATTGGGGCAATTTTTCAGAAGAATAAATTAAATTATCAGCATCAAATAAACTGCCATCTCATTTCCTCTTAAATGACTGCGGTTAATTTTTTTTAATTGAAAACATCCTTTAAAAAAGTCAAGAGCATTTTTCTTGTGTTGAGAAATATTTTACTACTTACAAGGCTCTACCACAGCCCTCTGCCCACAAAAGAGTGGTTTTGAAATAAGAGTTTATTTTCTTAAGAAAAACAAAGTGTTTATACAGAGCTGGCCAAAGCAAGTCTCTACAGGTTGAATAGATTAAAAGGTCGGAGCTATTGGAACCCCAGAGTGTCTTGCACAGGGAATCGAGTGGGAATGAATGGAGAACCTGGGCTTGGGAAATGCAGCAATACTCTGATGGTTAGAGAGTTATTCCACATATCCTATAGAAACTTGATTATGTAGACCATCTTTGTAGATGGAGACACAATAGTCAAATGGTATAATAGTGTTTACATTTTGACTTAAATTCTACAGAAATGTAGCAGTCACACTAAAGATAAATGGTATTTAACCTAATCTAAGTATTCCCAAAAATGGGTTGGTACCTTACAACTATTTTGTAAAAAGTCATAATTTTTTAAAGTTCTGGATAAATTCAATATTTTCTGAAAATATTGGCTCTTTTGAAGTCAAATAATTATATCCTAACTTATTTTGTAAGTATGAATTATTTTTATGTCTGGCTCAGACTGTCTTTTTTCCGTGATTTATTGTGGAATCAAATTTTAGGGGAAGGCTTCGTTCTGGGGAATTATTTCTAAAATACATGTGACAAAGGGTTAATAAAGTGCTTTTATAAGTCAGTAAGAGTAGGTGTTACTAGTGCTACCATTTATTGATGTGAAGAAATCTTGGATATAATTAGGTTTGGGAGGAAAACTAAGAATTTTGTTCAGGGAGCTCTCGATTTGAGTTGCCTGTACAACATACAAGAGATGTTATATATATAATTATATATCATATTTACATAACTGAAAGGGCATTCAAAAGGGTTTTTTCTTTTTCTTTTTTTTTGCTTATTAAGATTTTACCTTTAATATGCCATGAAAATCTTAACTTTATATTTTTCAAAATATGTTCCCAGGTGCATCTCTCAGGCCTCCAAATATTGCTCCCATCTTCTTAATGCAATAAAAAGATGCTGGATACCTAACACTTTACTGTGCAGTTACTTAAAGTTGTAGTTCTAAGCAACTTATAATGACATGGGAAATACATGTGATATAATTTAAGTGAAAAGCAAGATATATTTTATATAAAGTATGATCACAACTAAGTAAAAAAAAGTTGTATAGAAATAAATATTTGGAAATAAATATACCAGAATGCTAATTAAAAAAATATGCTGGATATAGCTCTATCCTCCTCCTCTTTTTCAAAGTTATTATAATGTCAATGACTTTATTTGTCACACATCTTTATCTAACAAAGAAAAAAAGTTTATAAATGTTAGAAACCTGGGACTTCCCTGGTGGTCCAGCGGTTAAGAATCCACCTTCCAGTGCAGGGGGCATGGGTTCAATCCCTGGTGGGGGAAATAAGATCCCACATGCCGCGGGGCAACTAAGCCCTGGCGCCGCAACTACTGGGCCCACATGCTCTGGAGCTCGTGCACTACAACTAGAGAGAAGCCCGCGTCCTGCAACTAAGACCCGACACAGCCAAAAATAAATAAATAAATATTTTTTTTAAAAGAAATGCAATTTTTAAAAAATGTCAGAAACATGGTTTCGAAACATTTCCATTAGTTTTTTAATTCAATAAGCATTTTGTGGATTTAAAAAAGAAAGGCAACTCTTTGAACTCACAGCTTGCTGGTAAACACATTTCTGCTGCGGGAAAGGTAAGAGAGTGAAAGTGACCTTTGCATGTCTTCATTAGCTTCAAAAGTTACATTACCCCAAAGCACACATTAAAATCAAACCCACAGTCATAATTTTGAAACCCAGACAACTACCAGTTTTTACCCAAAACAAGCAAAAAATGTGAACACGAAGCTATGTTTTTGTATAGTAAGTATATACTGTAATTGTACAGCTTCTCAAATAATCTAAGAATTGTCTTACATTCAATGGTCAAGAATTTTTTTTTTAATTGGTAATTATTTTCATTTAAAGAGAGTGTTTCCCTTCTCTTTAAATACACATACTGTATGATTTCACTTGAGCATGGAATCCCCAACAAACAAAAGAAATGAACAAACAGAATTTTTCTGTAAACCTAAAACTGCTCTTAAAAATAAAGCTTATCAGTCATCTTTTTTTATTTGGTAAATTAAAAAATACTTCACTGCTCTGTCAGGGTTGTTGAAACCAGCTCATTGACATGATCTCATTACCATATTCTCATAAGACCAACCTGTCACAAGTGCTCTTTGCATCTTCAAAAAGGCTTTTGCTAAGACTCTTCTAATGTGCTGTCAGTGGGTATTGGGCTAGTAGTCACAGGTGTCCCCACTGGCTTCTGTGCAGGTTTCCCTTGTTTAGTTGCAGTAGGAGGTGCAGGTTCAGAAGATGGCGTCCTTGATGCTGGAGCGATGGGTACAGGTGCAGAGGTGGGAGCCAAAGCAGGGACAGAGGTTGGCACTTGAGCCAAAGCTGCTGCTGTGGCTGAACCACTGCAGCAGTGGTGGGTGGATCTGATCTCTGGGTTGCATGTATCCGGGCCTGCTGTTTCACTGCTTTGGGTTTCGTCACCATAACCATCAGGAAATTTTCCTCATTATGATTATATTCTTTGTGGCTAGTATCGTTGTTAAAGATTTTGTCTGCAGAAATTAATTTTTGTCCCACTACCCAAAATGCATTGCTCCCCTTCAGTGCTTTTACTGCAAAGCTGCAGCCAACTCCAAAGGGTCTAGTCGGCTGCACTAAGCTGAATTCTGGAACCCAGGCCCTCACTGAGCCTGGAGCCTGCAGCCTAGATCACATTCCCAGGGCCAGACTCCTGCCCCCTTCCCGAGCTCCCCACGTCACAGTGCACTGTCCAGGTCTCTAGAAAGCTCTCCTTTCCTCAGACCCACTGCCACATGTGGCCCAAATTATCTTTAAATGACGAAATAGAATCAGGGTTTCTTGGTTTAAAAAGAAAAAGGGAGGAAACAGTCCTATACTGGTTAGTTCTTATTACCTTAAAGTAAGCTAAAGAGGCATAGTTCACACTGGAGAGATTATATCACACTATTTTTTTAAAAACAAATTTTAACTATTAAAAATGATTTTAAAACCACCTTTCTGTTTTTGGCATTTGGTACTGAGCAAATAATAACACCCAAATGTATACAGGGAAGAGGCTTGTGGAGGAACAGATTTAATCAAGAGTTCAATTTTGAACAGTCTATGTGTGAGGAACTTGTCAATATCTATGTGGAATTGTTTGTTGAGTAGGCAGATATGAATTTTAGAATTTTTATGGAGAGAGCATGAAAGCTATGGGACTAAATAACATTATCTGAAAAGTGAATATACGTAGAAAAAAATTCTCTGGGGCAGAGCGATGTAGAGAGTGTCAAAGTAAGGCAGAGCCAAGTTCCTCAAAGGAGGCTGGGAGGGAGTGGTCAGAGAGATAGAAGAAAATCAAGAGCAAGGAAGGTCTTGACATGAAGTGAAGAAAAGTGTTTCAGGAAGGAAAGGATGATCATTTGTTAAAAAAAAAAAAAAAAGCTGTTGGTGGGCCAAAAGCTGCTTGTAGGTAAGGCTATATCAGGTCTATATCAGAGAAGTGACTATTGGGTTTGGCTGCATGGAGGTAACTGGTGACCTTGAATAAACAGTTCTTGTGGAGAAAAGGAGACAGGAGGCAGATTAGAATGGGTTCAAGGGAGCGTGGGAAAACTGGAATTGTAGACAGTGGGTAGAGGCAATTGTTTTTAAGAGCTTTGGCTGTAAGTGGGAGCAGAGAAATGGAAAATGTTGCTGAAAGAGATGTGGAATCAAGGTGAATTTGTTGTCCTTTTTTTTTTTTTTCCTTCTTTTTTTATGGAAAAGAGAGGGGACAATTGCCAGAGTGAAGTCTGAGCAGGTGAGCGGTGATGAGAGGCAGTACACAAGAGGAGGAGTTGACCTTAGGACCAGGGACGGTCCATCATGTTTAACTACAAAAGGGAATATAGGATATATGAGTACAGATGCAGGTTGGAAGGTTGGTATTTTTTCTATGAAATAAGAAACAAGGTCATCAGTTTAAAATGATGGGAGGAGATGCTGGAGGCTTTTGTAGAGAGGAGAATGTGTGAAATGGTTGAGAGAGTGGGAGATGGAACTGACTTGGAGACATCTCACAACCTCTCCTCTTAGGCAAGTCAGATACCTATACAGGGAATTCAGACTGATAAAATAGTTTGGGACCTTTTTTTTTTTTTTTTTAATATTTATTTATTTATTTATTTTTGACTGTGTTGGCTCTTCATTTCTGTGGGAGGGCTTTCTCCAGTTGCGGCGAGCGGGGGCCCCTCTTCATTGCGGTGCGCGGGCCTCTCACCATCGTGGCCTCTCTTGTTGCGGAGCACAGGCTCCAGACGCGCAGGCTCAGTAGTTGTGGCTCACGGGCCCAGCCGAGCCGCGGCATGTGGGATCCTCCCAGACCAGGGCTCGAACCCGTGTCCCCTGCATTAGCAGGCAGATTCTCAGCCACTGCGCCACCAGGGAAGCCCTGGGGCCTTTTTGTAAATTTCATTTCATTGAAAAATTGAGAAATCCCAACTAGTTTCCAGTCTTCATGAACTGCATCCAGAAGTACGAGGCTTCAAAATTTACCTTCTTCATTGTCCCACAGAATTGCAGGGTTTCAGTTTACTTCAACTAAGAATAAAGCCCCATTTAAATTTATTTCTATTTAAGCCTATAATTATAGAGCAATTCAGGAAACCACCAAGGTGTTTGAGGTATACAGAGGTACCCTGCTTCCGAGGATTGGCTGATTGAAACCACAGCCTGAGACAAAGGGTCACATCCCTGACCCACAGTTGACCTGCCATGCAAGACAAGATATCAAATTATCACAGAGCTCCTCGAACGAGGAAATCTTTCATTATATTATACCAAAATAATGATCATTTAAACTTGGATAATGTTAATGGTTTGTTACAACATCTGTCAGTGACCACCTCATACTAACAAAAAACAAGAGACAAAAATAAAACTTTCTCTATTTATAATGTTTGGAAGAAAAAATACCACTTTTCCTTTACCTTCCAGGTTGTTGGCTGGATCTCTGTAACAAAAGACAGATTAGTTAGAGAAAAGCATATAAATTTATTTAATGTAAGTTTTGTGTGACACAGGAGCCTTCATAAGGAAGTAAAGACCCAAAGAAGCAGTTAAACCTAAGCGTTTTTATGCTGAGTTTGATGAAGAGTGGAAAGATGAGAAAAGATATGACAGGACAAAGGGTATGAGGTAACTGTAGTCAAATGGGGGAAATTAGCAAGACCTGTCCATTCACGTTCAGAGATAAGGCTGCTCCTTTCCTCCTGCTATAGAAAGGGCACCTCTCACTTGAGGGCCTTATGACTTGCTTCAGGGAAGAAGAGGGTGGAGAGTCCTTCCAGCACCTTCCATTTCTCAAATTCCTTCAACTTAAAATATTCAATATACAATGGTGCCATATTTGGGGTTAGCACGTTCTAAACCCCATCAGTAATAATACTTTCCCTTTATTCCAGAAAAGCTTCAATAATCAAAATAATCCTGGGACTTTCCTGGTGGCACAGTGGTTAAGAATCTGTCTGCCAATGCAGGGGACATGGGTTAGAGCCCTGGTCCAGGAAGATCGCACATGTCTTGGAGCAACTAAGCCCATGTGCCACAACTACTGAGCCTGCACTGTAGAGCCCGTGAGCCACAGCTACTGAGTGCAAGTGCCACAACTACTGAAGCCGACATGCCTATAGCCCATGCTCCGCAACAAGAGAAGCCACCGCAATGAGAAACCCACACACCACAACCAAAAGTAGCCCCGGCTTGCTGCAAGTAGAGAAAGCCTGTGCCCAGCAAATGGCTTGGTTGCAAAGACCCAACGCAGCCAAAAATAAATTAATTCATTAATTCGTTAAAAGAAAAAAAACTCTATAGGAGGTGCTTTACCTATTTACAAAAAAAAAAAAAAAATCCGGAGATTGTGACACAAAATGTGATTTTTAAAAGTATTTTAGGTTAAGAAACCAGAGCAAGTAGTTTCATAAATACAGTGAAATGCTGAACTTGATCAAAGTTTCCAGACACTGTAAGTTATTTAAATAAAGATATTAATACCCAAAATAGACAGAATAAAATAAGACCTAACATTACTCTTGATTAATGGGCGTATAAATAAGGTAACCTCTGAGGAAGATTTCGTGAAATGGCAGTGACTGCTATTACTATGCTTATTAATTGAGAAGCAACAGTTTCTTCAATTAAATAACTAGAAGCAATGTTCACTATGTCAACAGTGAAAACTGACAAAAATTAAAATATAAATGTCAACAAATACTAAACACTGACAGTTTTTTTTTAATTAAGTTTTAAAATATACTTAAATGACAAGATATTTAGTCCCGATAGAATAGTTTTAAATCTTGCATTTAACTATTATGTGTGCCTACAAGTTTAGAAACATACAATTAGAAATAATTTGATTAGGCTTCTGGGTTCAGCTCTGACAGACGAAAAATTTGGAAGTTGTCACTGCTGTCCTTACAATAAGAAACGGCTGGATCAACTGAAAATCCGTGACTATTCTTGAACACATCAGAGAACTGAGGTTGCAGGGCAAATTACCAGGCAGAAATCTGAAGAGACAAGTTCATGCAGAGGCACACAGGTGAGACTTGCTGACCTGAAGCAGAAGCTGCTGGAGCCATAAACTGGTAGGAACACAAACAGTAATTCTGGTGAATATCTGGCTGGAAGCAGAACGTGCATTAAGATAAGAGCGAGAGGCTTCTCGGGCTGCAGTCTTAAGAGGGTCCCTACATTCTCATGGGCTTTGTGTCTGGTACCTCCACTAGGTTCTCACCATGAAGATCCAAGAAAGATCCCTGTGGCTCTCAGGGGGAAGGGAAGAGTAATCATTGTGAAATAAACCAACAGTTGAACTATAACGAAGGATACTCTCCCGGCAAAAGGACTTTTTCAGAGCCTTATCCCAGCTGGTGGAAGGGAACCCGTCCCATTCCACCCCCTTCCAGGCTTCCTGTTTCACCTGAAGAGGGAAAACAAAAACAAAAAACAAAAGCATAGTCAACAGGGATCAGAGGTTCAAGGAAATAGATTGGGAAGGCTGCAGCCAGGGAAGGGAGTGCAGGGCAGTGGGTAGGGGAAGCTGTACCATGGAGAAACACCTGTGAAGGTCACAGTCCAAGATCAAGGCCGATTAAAACACTGAAATTTAATTGAAAGATTATAGAACGCTCCCCCTTGCCCACACCATACTACCACACCAACAGGGCTCCAGTAAAACAGTAGATTACACCTCTAAGTCCTACAAGAAGCAGACTCTCTCTGAGGAGGCATTCTCAGGAAAGCCCAATGTCAAGAGGAAAAACAAAGCAAGGACACTAGAGGAATTCGAATCTTCTAGAACCTATTGCTACAGCAAAAGTTAACATAAATCTTCATACTAAAACCCTATTTACCTCATTCTAATTATTCATACATATCATATTCACCTTTCAACAAAAAATTACAAGGCCTGCCAAAGGCAAGAAAAAACAGACTGAAGTGACAGAGCAAGCATTAGAACCAGACTTAGATGTGACACAGATTTGGGGATTATCAGACAGAGAATTGAAAATAACTGTGATTAGCCTTTATGTGCTACCCAGAGAGGGGTCCATACAGCATTGTTCTGGGTTCTGTTGTAACTTAGAGGGAAACTTTCACAATGTCCAGAGCCCTCAATGTCCTGCAAATAAAGAGGAAGAGTTCCTCAAATTCCTCGCAGCAGTCACACACTTAGGTGGTACCAACCTTGACTTCTAAATGGAATAGTCCATCACCAAAGGTAAAGTGATAGCATCTACCTCATAAATCTGAAGAAAATCTGAGAGAAGCTTCTGCCGGCAGCTGGTGCCATTGTTGCCTTTGAAAACCCAGCTGATGTCAGCGTCATATCATCCAGGAGTATTGGCCAGTGAGCTGAGCTGAAGTGTTCTGCTCTATTGCTAGCTGCCTTACTCCTGGAACTTGGAACTAGATCCAGGAAGCCTTACTGGAGCCTAGAGACTTTTGGTGGTTACTGATCCCAGGGCTGACAACCAGCCTCTCACAGGGGCATCTCCTGCCTACTATTGCTCTGTGTGACACAGACTCTCCTCTGTGCTATGTGGACATTGCCACCCATACAAGGGAGCTCGCTCAGCAGGTCTGATGTGATGGATGCTGTTCCAGAAGTTCTACGCATGCATGGCACCATCTCCCAGGAACACTCATGGAAGGTCATGCTGGATCTCTACTTCTACAGAAATCCTAAAGAGGTTGAAAAGGAAGAGGAGGGTGCTGCTGAAAAGGCTGTGACCAAGGAGAAATTTCAGAGTGAATGCACTGCTCCAGCTCCTGAGTTTACTGTTACTCAACCCGAGGTCGCAGGCTGGGCTGAAGGCATGAAGGTTCCTCCTGTGCCTTTTCAGCAGTTTACTGCTGAAGAATAGTCTGCAGCTCCCACTGCTGAGGCCATTGGACATGTAGGAGCAACCACTGAGTGTTCCTAAGCTGTTCATCTACAGATTCTTAAACAGAAAATGGAAATAAGGTTGTTGGAAAATAAACAGTTTCTGAAAAATTTTTTAATAAAACAAAATAACTATGATTAATATGGTAAGGGCCCTAATGAAAAAAAAAAAAAGGACAACATGCAAGAACAGAGAGGTAGTGTAAGCAGAGAGATGAAAACTCTAAGAAAGAATCAAAAAGCAATGTAAGAAGTCGAAAAACACTGTAACAGAAATGAAGACTGCTTTCTGTGGGCTCATCAGTAGATGAGACATGGCAGAGGAAAGAGTCAGTGAGCTTGAAGATAGATCAATAGAAATAGTTTAGTTAAAGAATCTAAAGGTTGGAAGAGACATTAAAAGTTATCTAATATATCTTCTCATTTTCCTTCTGAAAATTTGGATTAAAAATACATTCTCTTTTCTGATGGTATGCCAATGATGTAAATAATTAACTAACTCTTGCCATCAAGACTATTGCAAATAGAAGCGTATCATTTTGACACAACTAACACAGATGTAACAACTTTAGGCATTTAAATACCATTTGCCTATAAAGAACAATGCAACACACAAGTTATAAACATTTATGATTTAATTTGGAAAATTAGAACAGGATTTATCCCACTATTGCATATTATCATGAACGATTCTTTTTAACGTCTTTGTACTGTCATTCTTTTACTAAATGCCCTACATTTTTCATGCTTTATTTTTTATACTTGTCTACTGCTACTTTGATCCTATCTGGCATTAAGGATCAGTTGTCAAACATTGGAACTAAAAGCTTTTATCTATGGCCTTGCCTCCTTGGATTCCAGTATTTAACATCACTCAGTCAGTGTTCAACTTCAGTCCAGCTGTTCATGTTTGCACATTTAGGTAACTTGCTTCCAAATATTCATGACAGTGAACTATTGAAAGTCAAGTTACTGCTAAGTGGACTTTTTTATATATTGTAATGTCAGAAGAATAGTGCAGTAGTTTCTTAAGATTATTAGCTTTTCCGGGTTTCATTGAATGAAATTGGTATTTAAGCTCGTATTCACATATTTCATGTACTCATATGTGAAATTCTGTGCTAGTGTAGAGGTGGCTAAGAAGAGGTGGTCCCTGCCTTCAAGGCATGATCAAGCTAGAATTGCAGTATTAGAATCAACTTGGAAGATTTTTAAAATTCTGTCATTCAGCCTTGTTCGAGTCGAAGCTCAGACATATAATATTTCTTAAGAATGTCTCAGATAATTTTAATTTGCCACCAGGATTAGAATTACTGAACTATACCGATAAAAATATCATGCAAATATATTTGAAAGTGATTGACAGATAAGGATGTTACACACACATACACACACACACACACATGCATGCACTCATGAGATTTCAGAGGGCGGGGAGTTCATGTTCAACGGAGAGAGGGCAACAAATGTTTCTGAGCTTAAAGGGCTGTAAAGATTTTGGAGAGGAATACCTGACTGAGTGGAGTTGCATTCCTGGCAGGGGGACACTAATAATGGAAGAAAACAAAGAAATGCACTTGACAATGACCTTTTTGAATGATATAGAGAGGAGCCAGATCCAGAAGAGAATACTGCAAGGAACTGTGGGAAGTAAGATAAGACAGAGAGCAGGGTCCCATACTAAGGAGACCTTAAAAACTTGAATTTCAGGGTGACGTCATTATAAAGCATTTCTTAAATAGTTTTTTTTTTTTTTTTGCATTATTTAACTATCAGGACACTTTAATCCATGATCCTGTTACCCAGCTTAAGTATTAAACTTTATTAATGCAGTTGATATCTCTCCCTTCCCTAATCATAACTGTCCCACCCTCTGCAGAGGTAATCCTCATCCTAAATTTGGTGTTTATTATTCTCATACATTTCTTAACACTTAGATACATAGGGACTTATTTTCCCAAACAAAACCAATTTTTCAAGTTAAAAATTTATTGTAAAGAATTGAAGGGAATAAATATAGTATTGAGTTTACAGACAAAGGAATGGATATCAAGGAATGGGAAGGAAATTTAGCGCCTTAAATATAGAGAATGAGGAAACAGAATGAGTCAAACAAAGGTACTGGGCTTTGACCTGAGAGATTAGAATCATGATGTGGTGTTGACAGGTTCAATGAATCATGGAGGGAGAACTGGTTCCTGGCAGTGTAGACGCTGTTTTATGGAATTTGGCTCTATTGACCATTCCCACCTTGATGAAGCACTTGCCTCATGGCTTTCTGCCATAACTCTCTTTCGACTTTGTTTCTCCCTCTCCCATGGTTCTTTCTCAGTCTCCCTCATGGCTTCCATTTTGTGTTACAGCTCACACTTCCCTGGATAGACTCATTCCCTTCCAGGGCCTTAACACACAAATGCTGATGACTTCCAAATCTGTCTGGTCAACATGTATGTCTCCTCAGTTCTAGACCTGGATATCTAATTGCTTGTGGTTATCTAGCTCCACAGTCACTTTCAATATGTCCAAAATTAGTCCTATTACCATCTTATTCTCCTTCTGTTTTATTCATCTTTTTAATGACATATTCCCTATCCCTTTACTCTCTATCTTTGCAAATCATTCCCAAGATCTATCTTCTTACCCAAGCTAGAAAACTTTCCCACGCTTTTCCCTAAACATCAGCTGTGCCCACTAATTAATGCTATGTCAAGTCAACTTCCTTAATTGTGCTTGTATTGACCCCTCCCCAACTCTCTCCACTACCCGAATCTCAGGTTCATTTTGTCTCTTCCCTGGCCAATTATGAGTCTATAACCTTATCTCCCCAGCCCCAGTTTTGTCCAGCTCCTGCTATCTGTCTCCCATCTGCTCTCAGAGCGATTTTCTTAAATATAAATATGATCATTCCCTGCCCTCACGTGTAAAAAAAAAAGAACCCATTACCTTCTGCAGAGGCTTCCCGTTTTGCTCTTCTGAGCCCTAATTAGGATTCTACAGAGTTGACTCAAAGACAACCAACGGTACAAAGTTAGAGGCTGAAAGGGCAGATGACTCTTTTGGGGAGACATAAAAGAGTTTTAGATCTGTGTCCTAAGGCAAAAGAAATAAATGCAAAAATAAACAAATGGGACCCAATTAAACTTAAAAGCTTTTGCACAGCAAAGGAATCCATCGACAAAATGAAAAGACAACCTATGGAATGGAAGAAAATATTTGCAAATGATATGACAGATAAGGGGTTAATATCCAAAATATATAAACAGTTCTTACAACTCGATATCAAAAAAATAAACAACCCAATCAAAAAATGGGAGAAGACCTGAATAGACATTTTTCCAAAGAAGACATACAGGTGGCTAACAGGCACATGAAAGGATGCTCAACATCGCTAATTAAAACAGAAATGTAAATCAAAACAACAATGAGATATCACCTCACACCTGTCAGAATGGGTATCATCAAAAAGAACACAAATAGCAAATGCTGGAGAGAATGTGGAGAAAAGGGAACACGTACACTGTTGCTGGGAATGTAAATTGGTGCAGTCACTGTAAAAAAACAATATGAAGCTTTCTCAAAAAACTGAAAATAGAACTGCTATATGATCCAGCAATTCCACTCCTGGGTATACCTCCAGAAAAGATGAAAACACTAATTCAAAAAGATATGTGAACCCAGTGTTCATAGCAGCACTATTACAATAGCCAAGATATGGAAGCAACCCAAATACCCATCAATGGATAAATGGATAAAGAGATGTGATATATATATACACACACAATGAAATATTACTTATATATGGAATATAAAAAATAATATAAATGAATGTATATGCAAAACAGAAACAGACTCACAGATATAGATAACAAGCTAGTGGTTACCAAAGGGGAGAGGGGCAAATTTGGGGTATGGGATTAAGAAGTACAAACTATGTATAAAATAGATAAACAACAAGGACATATTATATAGCACAGGGAATTATAGCCACTATCTTGTAATAACTTTTAATGGAGTATAAATACTGAATCATTATGCTGTATACCTAAAACTAATATAATATTGTAATTCAATAAAAACATTTTTTAATGTGATATTTTCACTATCATTATTTTTTCCAAAAAAAAGAAGAGTTGGGGGAATTCCCTGGTGGTCCAGTGGTTAGGACTCCATGCTGTCACTGCCAAGGGCCTGAGTTGCATCCCTGGTTGGGGAACTAAAAATCCCCCAAGCTGTGCAACACAGCCAAAAAAAAAGAGTTGGGTTCAAAAGCACAGGTCCCTTCCCCGGCTTCTAACCTTCTGTTAAGTAATTCATTTACCTAGTATTTATTGAGCGCCTACCATGTGCCAGATATTCTTCTCAGTGCTATTATACAAGAACTCTTTTAACTTTCACAACAACTCATGGATGTAGGTAATATTTTTATTCCCACTTTACAGATAAGGAAATGATTCATACAGATGTTAAATTACCCAACGTCACTCAGCTTGGTGGAGTCAAGAACCAGGACTTGAACCCAGGTAATCTGACTCTAGAATTTTGCTACTCAAAGTGGGATACATGACCAGCAGAATTGTATCACTGGTCATATTATTAAAACTTCAGACCTTCTGCCTCCATCCCAAACCTACTCAATCAGAATTTGACTTTCTACAGGATTCCCAGGTGATGTGTATGTCCACTCATTTTTGAAAAGCACTGGGTTCTTAATTATTATATTGCCCCCATATATCAGTAATTCACTTCCTCTTTCTTCTTTAGACACATGGGCTGGCTCTTCTTTTTTATGGGCCTGTCAAAAGCAAAATACAAACCCAGAATCTTGCTCCTTTACATTTCACTGAAAGGATGATCACAAGAGGAACCCCATTTGTAATATATGAACGTGAGCTCCCAGTAGTGAGCTGAGCCTTCCTGAACACTCCTCCTTTTATGGCTGTTTCATCATTTGTCTCGAAACTGGCATCTGATAATCTGAGCATAGTGAAGACAGGAAATTAAGAAGCTAGAACTTTTCTGGTCAAGGGAAGTATAAACCAGTTATGCTAATAGTTATTATTCTAACCAGTTCTTGGTGTAGGTGAATTTTATAGCTCCTGAAGAGGAAGTAAGGGACTGATGTTCAAAATGACCCCTGGTTGTCCAAACACTTGATATTAATTTAGTACCACTGGCTAAGCAGGCAGGAGGAAGGGGTGAAAGCCGCTATGGCTTAGAGACCAAGTAGCAGGGAAAGTTGGAGATCAGATGCCAGTACAACCCTAATTGACATCATAATCACACATCACAATCTTAACAGTGAGTTTAGGTGACACGTATCTTCCAAGTTAATACAGGAGGAGCAGGTGGGTTTCAGGATACTCTGTAAACCATTCATGTTTATGAAACTCACTCATAGAGGTTTTTCAGGCCAGCCCCAGCCTTGACTCCTAACTCACCTGGAGATTGTCGCCAGCACTTTGTTGGGTCTCTCACAGAGTGCTCAAAACTCAGCCAAACAGTAATGATAAATGGATGGTTTACGGAGATGGTTCAGAGAGATGGAGAACGTGCCACATCACACACCGTGTGGCAGAAACTTAAGCAAAATCCTCATTAGACATGAGGATTCTTCATGTCTTTCTTTCCCAAGTGCTTTCTTCCCAATCTAGCTTTTTCCCCCTTTTCTCTTTCCTCCTTTCTTTTTTCACACAGTATCTAGCTAACTGCTGTATCGTTACAAGCATGAACTCTAAGTTAAATGACTTAAGCAAAACATAGACTGGAGAGTTCAAAAAAGAGTAGTTCATTTTCTAGCTGGTTTTACTATCTACAGCATCCATTCAGGGTCCTAGCTGGGGGTAGGGATATGTATTGTTCAGAAGATAACAATAGTTTCTCCATACTGCTATATTCTCCTCTGTTGTAGTACTTCTTCATGGTTATTTATATATATATATATATATATATATATATATATATATATATATATATATATATATAGAACTAAGACTAAAATCCTTTACCCTATTGGCAAAGGTCTGAGTGGACACGCCATTCTCAACATTCACAAGACAAGGTGCTTGCTTGTTGGAAGGACGTATTTATGTGAAAAGCATTTTAAACAGGTCTTTGTGTACTTCAGTGACTCTGGGTACCTCACACACACCTCATCAGAGAGGCCCGACTTATATATATTTTTATACATTGGATTTCCACATGATATTTCTTAGGAAAAGGAGCTCCAATTCAAGAAGCAGTTTTTAAAATATCAAAAACAAGTGACAGACAACATAAAGTCTTACAAGTGCAAACTTATTTGCATGGTGCAGGACTCTACATTATCTGGCCTCTGCCAGCCTTCCCAGCCTTAACTCCTGCTGTTCTCTTCTTACCCCACCAAGCCCTGATGCTGCCAGCCAGCACTCTTGGGGTTCCCAGAAAGCACACGACGCTTCAAGCTTCTGTGCCTTCACTTGTGCGGCTCTATCCATTTACCTGGGGAGCGCTTATATCCATTCTGAGACACAATTTGTGTTACTGCTGCAATGAAGATGTTCTGGCTGCCGTAACAAAGCACCATAGACTGGGTGGCATAAACCACCTAGTGGTTTCTTTGCTCACGATCCCGGAGGCTGGAAGTCCAAGATCAGGGTGGCAGTATGGTTGCGTTCTGGTGAGGGCACTCCTCCAGGGTACAGACTGCTGACTTCTCATTGTGTCCTCATATGGGGGAAAGAGGGCGAGAGAGCTCTCTGGGGCCCCTTTTATAAGGACACTAATCCATTCATGAGGGTTAGTTAATTCTTGAGGGCTCTGCCCTCAAGACCTAGTCACTTCCCAAAGGCCGACCTCCTAAAATCATTACATAAGGGATTAGGATTTCCAAATATGGATTTCGCTGGAGGACACAAACATTCAGTCCATGGCACTGATCTTCCCCATTAGAAGTGATCACGTCTGTTTTTGTTACCCTGAACATACTCATATCACTGTACCTATATCACTTGTATTAACATGTGTTTTAGCTTTTATAGACAATAAGCTTTTTGACAGCAAGGACTATTTTTCTTATTTCTCCTTGAACATCAGCCAGTGCCTGACTAATGCAAATATCCTTTGAATCTTTGAATGGGAATTCATTTGAATGGTTATTTCCAATCTTAAACAACAACAGACTTTGATGCAAGAAAAGTTGCATAGGTGTACAGTCTGCATTAAGGCATAATTCTGCTTGAGAAGAGTTAATATGCCATGGATCCTTTTTTTCACTCTTGTATTTATTTTTAAAGTATCTCAGGTTAATATACAACATTAATAGTTTAGTCAGAACCAGTATCAATAGTGCATTACAGGATAAAGGTGTAATTTTCAACTACTTCATAAAGTCCGAGAGGGCTCACTAAAGTCTCAACAACAACAACAAAAAAACCCAATTGTGAATGAATCTTAATTTTTAAAAAATTTCTAAAATTTCTAAAATTTTATCAAATTCTGTTGACAAACAGAATTTTTCCTAAGAATAATTCTATAATTTCATATATCCCCAACTGTTGTGTCTGCTTATTAAGAAAATAAACTTATAAAAATAAACATTTTCAGAAAGTTTGCAATATATATATTTGCATATATATGTGTGTGTATATATATGTGTGTATATATATATATATATATGTATGACATGATACTTAGCTGGTAGTGATTGTCTTCTAGAATTGTTATTAGATACCTGGAAAAATTGAAAAGCAATAAGAAAGATTTACAAATTAATTTTCATTCTAAAAAGTAAGGCATACATTTGTGTTTGAATGTGTGTCAACAAGATGGGCTGCCTGACAGCACAAGAATATTGTGAAAAACTATCACTATGTTTTAAAAATGAGAAGTCAGAGTTAGGGCAAGAAATTAATGCAGACCAGACCACTTATACCTTGGAATTAGCATAGACTTGAATTAAAACTGAAATTGTTAAGAGTTCTTTTCTAATTGCACTGTAATAGAAAAAATCTATTTCTAGCCCTGTGATTTATTCGTATTCATTCTATGACTCACATTTATGATTAAATTTGGACACTGCCTGGATATTCATCTAGATATAAAGGAAAGAAAAAAAGCTGTTTATCACCTTAAGAATAGAATTAGTAAAAAAACACATTAAGGTGTGAAAAATGAGCAGCTATTAGTATGATATTTTATCCAGAATATGAAAGGCAACTACTTAACCTTCTGAATTCAATAAATCCTGTTATATAGGCAGAATATACTCTTTTCAAATGCCAACTTTATGTTCGGAAAAAAACAAATACCAAAAATAAAACCCCACCAAAATCTGAAGAATCTTTTTATCTCCAAAAAAGAGAAGACAATAATTCCCAACTGTGTACATATTACTTGCATTCCTCAACAACTTTGTCCAAGAATAAGGAAGTATCTTAGGTTTTCATTTAGCTGAATTGAGGAATAAGAATATGTAAATTTCCCTAGATTTTTAGTTATTAATAAACAGAATATAAATATAATTTTTGGCTTTGAGGACATCCCTGAGTACAATTTTTTGTCATTAAGTTTTCTTTTTGTCAGTTGTTCCCAAAGAGAATATCAATGTTGAAACTCAGAAGCCAATTCCAATTTGTTTTAGTGCATGTCTAGTATCTGAGAGGTTTTCTATTTAATATTTAAACATGTTAATAAATATTTAAACAGCAAGTACTTGTGCTGGGTAAATTCTAACCACAGTAGAATGGAAACTACTTTACTGTTCCCAATTACCTTAAGTTGGTAATTCTCAGATATGAGGCTTTTTGATGTGTGATTGTGTATGTGTGTGAGTGTGTGTGTGTGTGTGTGTGTGTGTGTATGTATGTGTAATCACTTTCAGTCTATTCAATGTAACGCAATTTCCAGATTAATTTTGGGCCAAGTTGAATAAGCAATAAAGCTAGTTGGAAGATTAAAATGACTCTTCTTAAACTTTTGTTTAGTATATGCTTTTGAACAAAATGAAAGTTTTAAGAGGAAAGCAAAAGTCTTTTCTTTTTTTTTCTCCTATCTAGTTACTATTATTATTATCCAATAATAATTATTTAACAAGAGATTTACCCTCTTAGCAATTTTTAATATGTACAATATTATTAACTATAGGCACTATGTTGTACAGTAGATTTCTAAGATGTATTTTTCTTGCATAACCAAAACTTTGTACCATTTGACTAATACCTTCTCATTTCCCCTGCCCCATCCCAGCCCCTAGCAACCACCATTCTATCTTTTGCTTTTATGAGTTTGACATTTTTAGATCCTTCACATATGTGGTATCAAGCCGTATTTGTCATTCTGTTCCTGGTTTAAATCACTTAGTATAATATTCTTCAGTTTGATCCATGGTGTAAGAGGAAAGAAAATTCTTTTCAAATCCAAATTATTAGCCATTAGTATGTCTGCTTTTACTTTTCTTTTGCTTATCTTTGATAATAGATTACCATACTGCCCTTAAGCATACAGTTTAGAGTCTCTAGAGTATAAATATTTACAAACAAAATACTTTGCAATTCTGTTAACTATCTTCATGACAAATATCAAAAGTAGAGTAATAAAACGGCTAGAATTTTATGAGGGATAATTATGTCCTATGTCCTTTAGAACAAAGGTCCCAGTGTACTAGCCAGTCCCGTAAAAGCTCTATATTTTAAATGACAAAAAAGAACTGCAAACTTCGACTGGCAGGTAAATTTGGGTTGGTAGATAAGAATAAAGAGAAAGTGGATTAAGATTAGAAGGAATCTTTTGATCTGTGTGGTTCTAGCACAGAACTGCCCCCTACAGACTATGAGAAGAGCCTAATGGTCTTTGAAGATTTTTATCAGTGTCTTCAGTCTGTTGAAATGCTTTCAGAGTATGTGTTTTTTAAGGACATAAAATAATCTCCTATATATATATTATTAAATGAAAAAAAAAACAAGGTGAAGGGGCTTCCCTGGTGGCGCAGTGGTTGAGAATCTGCCTGCTAATGCAGGGGACACGGGTTCGAGCCCTGGTCTGGGAAGATCCCACATGCCACGGAGCAACTAGGCCCGTGAGCCACAATTACTGAGCCTGCGCGTCTGGAGCCTGTGCTCCGCAACAAGAGAGGCCGTGATAATGAGAGGCCCGCGCATCGCGATAAAGAGTGGCCCCCGCTTGCCACAACTAGAGAAAGCCCTCGCACAGAAACGAAGACCCAACACGGCCAAAAATAAAAATTAATTAATTAATTAATTAATTTAAAAAAAAAAAAACAAGGTAAAGAATCAAGTGTATGTACTGCTTTTTTCTCTGGTTTTGTGTATGCACAAAGTACAGGGGAAAAAAACTGTAAGAATAATTGTCCCCACAGAAGAAAACAAGGGGATTGGATGAAATAAATATTTTTATCTGTGTATCCTTTTGAAATGTAAAATTTGGTTATATGCATGTATTATCAATTAAAAATCTACACAGATGCTGGGTACCCAGCTCTCCTGAATCAGAATCTCTGAGGTCTGGCTGAGCTCTCTGAATCTGTATAAGCTATAACTCTCATTTGGTACTTACTGCCTTAAGAGAAGCTCACATGAGAGTATAACTTTTATCCCCCTAACCAGAAGAGGATATGAGTTGGGAGTGGGGGAATCTTATGCTTCTTGTTGAGCAGAGAAGGGCAGGAGTATAACTGTCATTTTTCTATCACCTTACATTATAATGAGGAAGGGTTTTGGAAATAAATTTAACATAGCAGAATTATGAGGTCTTTAACATTATTGATTTGTCAAGGTCATATGTCAGTAAGTGCCAACAACATGATATTCTCACTAACTTTTATTTTTTAAAGGCCATAATAATGAATTAATTGAGCCCTAGACATCTGCAAAAGCAATCAGTGAAGTCCAAAGCTAAGACTGTAGGCCTTGGGGTCGTGAGGTTACCAGATACAGAAGTCACATTACCTTACAGAGAGGTTCTCAATCTCTAGGGTGATTGATAGATGTGGGCAGTCCCATGGTTCTTTGTCATTTCTTCTATTGGTATGTTCCCAGCAGGATGTGCTTGTTCAGGTTACGAAGGGCATCCACGACAAGGATCTGTTGTTTCCCCATATTCTTCTTTTGGACACAGTACTGAAAGTCAGACCCCTTCCAGCCTCTAGGCAACTTCAGACTACTGATTAGTACTTTCGGGGGTATTCTTCAAAACTTCCCAGGATCCATTATTGTCATGTACCCTTAGTATTACCTTTTTTCATTGATTAATCCCTTTGGAGGGTAGGAAGATGGTCCTCATGCAGGATGATCCAAGATGCCCAGAAAGAAGCTTCAAAGGTCCACCGTCCCCCAAATTGGCAGACTGCACTGCCCGAGAGGAAGTAGCACATGGTGTCTGAAGATGGGGCAGTGGCC
The DNA here is from genome assembly GCF_028023285.1 of Balaenoptera ricei. NCBI lineage: Eukaryota > Metazoa > Chordata > Mammalia > Artiodactyla > Balaenopteridae > Balaenoptera > Balaenoptera ricei. The sequence goes on from NC_082642.1 coordinate 133,673,674, forward strand.
ACCCTCATCCTCTCACGTGGGAGCAAAATAGAAACAATCAACTGGGCCTTTTCTAGACTGGTCTGGATGAATGGTTTTAGGAATAAAGATGTAGATATAGAGAATGGACCTGAGGACACGGCAGGGGGAGGGGAAAGCTGGGGCGAAGTGAGAGAGTGGCATGGACATATATGCACTACCAAACATAAAATAGATAGCCAGTGGGAAGCAGCCACATAGCACAGGGAGATTACCTCGGTGCTTTACGACGACCTAGAGGGGTGGAATAGGGAGGGTGGGAGGGAGGCTCAAGAGGGAGGGGATATGGGGACATACATATGCATATGGCTGATTCACTTTGTTGTACAACAGAAACTAACACAGCATTGTGAAGCAATTATACTCCAATAAAGATGTATTAAATAAAAATCACAGCAAATTTATAGCTCTCATTAAGGGGACCAGGACCCTCCCATCTCCTTCTGGTATTAGCCAGATGTTGTCTGGTCATACCATTGATGAGATTGAGGACTGCACGAGGGAATTAGAAGGTCACTCCATTCCTCATCTCATACATGTGGAAGTTCATTAATGTTAGTTAAATTGAGGTTGGGCTCAATCTTCTCTCTAAATTATGAGAAGAACCTACCTCTGGAAACATGTATATGGATATAGAGAAATGTAAGGGCTTGGGAAAGAGGATAAATATCTCTAAAAGAGATGCACGCTGCTCATTATTCTGTAATAACCTAACTGGGAAAAGAATTTGAAAAAGAATAGATACATGAACATGTATAACTGAATCGCTTTGCTGTACACCTAAAACTAACACAACATTGTTAATCAACTATGCTCCAATATAAAGTAAAAATTAAAAAAATAAAATAAAAGAGATGAAGTGTTGCTGAGTCACAGCTAACCTGAATACTTGTCAATGCAAGTTGGTTAGAAGGTATGTCCTTGTCTATCTCTTCTTCAGACTATAATCCCTGGACGAGAATGTATAGAAGGAAGCTTTGTTGAGTAGAACTGAAAATTCCTCTTATAATCTCCTCTCCCTGAGTGTCGGTGGGACCTGGGGCTTACTTCTAACCAATAGAATATGGCTAATGTTTTGGGATATCACTCCTGAGATTATGTTAAGTGGAAAAGGTGAAGGGATTTTGCGGATACAATAAGGTCACTAATCAGTTGACTTTAAGTTAATCGAAGGGGAGATTTTCAGGGTGCGTCTGACCTAAGAGGATTAGAGACTCTCTCCTGCTGGCCTTGAAGAAGAAAACTGCTATGACTTCTACAACTGCAAGGAAAGGTATTGTGCCAACAGTCTCATAAGCTTGGAAGAGAACCCCAGGCCCAGATGAGATCCAAGTCCTGGTGCCTCCTTGATTGCAGCTGGGTGAGACCCTGAGCAGAGGGTAAGCTGGGCCCAGATAAACTGGGCTTGAACTTCTCACTCGTGGAAAATATGAGATAATAAAAGTGAGTTATTTTAAGCCTCTGAGTTTGTGGTAATTTATTATGCAGCATAGAAAACTAATATGCAAGCCTATGGAATATTACAGGTAACTCTAGTAGCCTTGTACCATTATAATAAGTTTTTACATGTCTATATTCTCATACACTTCATGAGAGCTGGACTCCTCTTTGGTTCTCTTTGTGTCTCTCTTCACTTAGCACTTAAACATTCCTTGAATGTTCTTTGAATGAATAAATTAATGGATGAATTCCTTTTTGTTGTACTCTGGTTCTTTTTCAGTTCAGTCTTTCTGCTAAGAAACCGCCCTTCCCATCTCCTACTTTTATTCCTTCCTCTGACTGTTCCCAACTGGAGAAATGGTTATATCCAATAACCAGCCATTTCTGGTTATAATTAGCAAGCATTACCATTGCCAAGTATAGTGAAAGTTTATCCCCTTGGGCTTGGGCGTCCTTGTGAGCTACTCAAATTAATGTATTGATATCTTTCTTCATATTCAATCATAAAGACATTTTTCCATTGGCATGTAATCAGCTGTCACTTAACAATTATTAGGACATTCTTAAAATGGATTTCCCATAAAAATTGTACAATTAGAAATACTACAAGATACAATTACGCTATACATTCTGTTACTTAGGAAAAACTGTGTCAGTCAGGGTTCATTGCTAAAGTGACAGAAATCAATTCTGCCTTTAAGAAAAAAGTGTTGGAAACCTACCTGGCAGTTGACAGGATAAAAAGAAGGATAGAGAATTTGGATTGGAAAAATAGGTTGGAACCAGGGGAAGATGGAAAGTTAGAACCCAAGCTAAAGTGATGACCTTCATGCTGTCAGTGCAGCGTGTTGCTACATTCTTGGCTTGACGCTGGACATCACTCACGAAGCCCTCATCACCACCATCCTCCCATTTGACCCCCACTCCCACCACCAGAAATAATTCTCAGTTGTCTCTTTTTTTGCCTCACTAGCTAAAGATTCAGTGGACTGGGGAAGCATCTGATTGGCAGAGTATTCTATGGATCTGAGAGAGCAAGTATCTGGCATTTTGGTTTCTGTGGCAGTAGGTGGAGCCCTACCTCTCACCAAGACACAATGGCCATTTGTCCAAACATGGGGTTCAGATAGTGGGCTGCCTCCACCCAAAACACAACCCCTGATACATCCAGTACAAAGCATTGGTGTTTTCTTAAAATAGTCTTAGTTTGATGGAATTGTTGAAAGAAAACAGATAAGAGTTTCCAGAAAGACTTGAAACAAGGGCAGAGAAATCTGGAACATTAGAGTAAGATTATTTAATGGCCAAGTGTACAGCCACTTTTGGCAATAGTTACATAAAGAAGGAGATAAACCCAAGTGGTTCTGGAGACTTCTTGTCTTCCCAGAAATTGCCATTCATATGCACAGCTGTGGATAATTCCATTTAAGTGAATGAGGATTCTGCAACGTTCAAAAAATGTGATTGCCATACTGAAGGGTGTTTTTTTTTCACCTACTGCCTCGTACTCACCAGCTAACTGTTATAGAGATTCTGGCTACAGGGCTTCCTGCCCATCTCCTCCAGGTAAGTGGTTCAAAACAAATACAATAAGTTCATGATCATTTACTTCAAGTTTCTGTGAACCAAAAGTAAAGGAAAGTTCAAGTTTTTAGTACCTTTATTCAGTAGGCTGGGACACGAGACCTGTGCTGTCAATTACTTCTACTTCATTCTTTCTCCACCAAGGCCTATATCAAATGTCACGTTCTCTGTGAAACCTTGCTTTATTTTCTTAGACTAAGTCCATTTTTCCTTCCTTTGACTTCCAGTAATTTGTAAATAAATTTGCTTATTAACATCTCTTATTTTGTTGTTTATATTCTTGATTCTCCTACCAGATTGTGAACTGTGTCAGAGCAAATACCATCTTCTTTAGGAAGAGTTAGGTGCTCCTTATTCCTGGTTTCCTCATTCTGGTACACTATGACATTGTTTCTGTAGCTGACACCCCAGAAGGCTGTAGGCTTTTGGGGGTTGAATTTATTTGTTTTCCTTCTGTCTTTGTCCATGGTACTGAAATTCAAGAGTCAATAGGATGGGATCATTGGTTTGTCTTCAGTGGACTGGTCATAAACAAGATATAATAAACTTCCATTCATTTGGCAAAATTATCATATTTTTGGAATTCCAGTGAAATTCATATGTGTGTGCGTGTTTCTGTTTTTTGGAAGTTAATACTAACATGCCATGTGAAAAAGAGTTAGCATTGCATCACTTACTCTTTGAAGATAGAAAAAAATAAATTTGAGGATTGAGTATAAGCCCTTAATATAAGAATGCATTTCTTCTTCATCTGTTATTGCTCTCCTGACAAAGATCTGCATAAGTGAGTGGTAAGTCAATACCACAATGTACCTTTTTGAATTCATTTTGAATAATGTTGGCAAATGAGGCAGTGTTGCAAAATATATTATCTTCTTAAATCAGCATACGCCAGAGCTAATACACTGGACTAAGAGTCCGATCTGATTTCTTTATTTTTTTATTTAATAAATATTTGCTGAGGTATTATGCTAGGTACAAGGTTTAACATGACCATACACTTGCTGTGTACTGTTGGCAAGTCACTCAACCACCCTGAGACTAGGCTTCCATATTTGTAGAATGGATATAGAGTATGTCCTGCCTTGTCCCATAGCATAGTTAGTGAGGGTCAAATGAGACGCCATAGGGCTTCCCTGGTGGAGCAGTGGTTGAGAGTCTGCCTGCCAATGCAGGGGACGCGGGTTCGAGCCCTGGTATGGGAAGATCCCACATGCCGCGGAGCAACTGGGCCCGTGAGCCACAACTGCTGAGCCTGCGCGTCTGGAGCTTGTGCTCCGAAACAAGAGAGGCCGCGACAGTGAGAGGCCCGCGCACCGCGATGAAGAGTGGCCCCCGCTCGCCACAACTAAAGAAAGCCCTCGCACAGAAACGAAGACCCAACACAGCCAAAAAGTAAATAAATTAATTAACTAAAAAAAAAAATGGGACACCATATATTCAAGTGATTAATATATGGTAAAGCACTTAAATATAAAGTTATAATACTTATTATGTTCTGTTAGTTATAACATGTATAATATAGCTACATATTATATTAGCTAGTGCAATAAAATTATATTTATTAAATAGCACTATAGCTAGCTCTCAAAACCAATTCCTAATTTCCATAATTTCGTACTACCACAGTATTATAATAACTTATAACAGTATCATACATTTGAATTGTCCTCTACCATTTTCATAGTACTTTGAAGTAAGTCTTCTTTGATCCTTTCAACAACAGAGAAAGTAAAGTCACCTACTCTGCTTTATTTTTTCATTCACATATTTCTAGGGATCTACTTTTCTACATGATAATTTCTAAATCTAGAGCTAAACTAGCTTTTGAATGGCACTTAAGTAAGCAAGAAATTTTGGTTCAATTTATTTCTACCTCAGTTTCTCAAAGGATCACCATAGTGATACCTGATACCTGAGAGACATAAAGAATTGTCAGATCAGTTTTATTTCTAGTTCTTGCAAAATGCCTGATGACAGTGGAAGTCTACAGCAGTGGGTTTCAACATTTTTGAAATGGACTGCATTTTTTCTAGGACTTCTTTACACACTGAAAAATTAGTGAGGACCCCAATGAGATTTTAAGTCTGTAGGCTGTATACCCTTCATATTGGAAGTTACAGCTGAGAAATTTCAAAAATACTTATTTATTATTTCATTTAAAAACAAGAAATGCATTATATTTTAATATAAATATTACTTTTATGAAAAGTGACCACCTTTTCCAAAACAAAAAAGATGAGCAAGAAGAATGACATTGTTTTACATTTTTGCAAATCTCTGATATCTGGTTTAACAGAAGACAACAGAAATCTCTAATTTGCTTCTACATTCTATCTGTTACCATATATTGTTTGGGTTGAAGCATAAGAGGAAAATCTGGTCTCACACAGATATATAGTTGGTAAAAGGAGCATCTTGCAGACCCCCTGAAAGGGTTTTGAGGACCTCCAGGATCCATTAACCACACTTGAAAAATGGCTGGTCTACAGTGTAGAGGGTTTAAATGCCAAAGCTTTGAAGTCAGGCAGACCTTCTACCTGAATTCAATCCAGTTTAATATGTTTTGGTTGTGTGTCCTTGGATAATTTACTTAAACGATAAGCCACAATTTCTTCCTCTGTGAAAAGAGTGTAATAATTCCAACTTCATGGGGTTGTGGTAAAGATTAAATTGCTTGAATTGTGAAGTGCTTAGCATAGGTCCTGGCCCACAGTAAGTGTATGGAAAATAGTAGCTGGCTCTAATGTATCATAGGCTGTTTCTCGTACCCTGCGCAAAATAGAAGGCCTAGAATAGTCAACCTAACTCACCTGACAGTAAGGCCAATCTTAGCGGGAAGGTTCTGAAATTGAAACCAATAGGATCTAATTTTAAAATATGCTATCCTATTTTCACTTATACAAGATTTATTCTCAGTTAATATTGCCACACAATTGCAGGTGTTTGTGATAGCCCAAACTAAAGCTATGGTAGATTTGAACAGAACCATTTAAGTAACCTTCACATAAAAAAATTCCATGCGTTGTTCCTAATGAAAAACAGACCAAACTACTAGACTGAGAAAATAGTAGATTATTGTATACACATCTCATTTTATAAGATGGTAGTAGGTATTCTAAATATACTAAAAACAGTTTCTGAAAGCCTAGAAAGTAGGAAAGGGGATTTTTAATTTTTGGTTTTATTCATTTATTTATTTTTAAAATTTATTTATTTTATTTATTTTATTTTTGGCTGCGTGGGGTCTTCGTCGTTGCACACGGGTTTTCTCTAGTTGCAGTGAGCGGGGGCTACTCTTCTTTGCGGTGCGTGGGCTTCTCATTGCAGTGGCTGCTCTTGTTGCAGAGCACCACTCTAGGCGCATGGGCTTCAGTAGTTGTAGCACACAGGCTCAGTAGTTGTGGCTCGTGGGCTCTAGAGCGCAGGCTCAGTAGTTGTGGTGCACGGGCTTAGTTGCTCCGCAGCATGTGGGATCTTCGGGAACCAGGGCTCGAACCCGTGTCCCCTGCACTGGCAGGTGGATTCTTAACCACTGCGCCATGAGGGAAGCCCTATATTTGGTTTTACTTTTGTTTATAAATTCATTTTAATTACACTTATTGAGCACCTATTTAGTATAAACATTGTTGTGCAGAATCCAAAAATGAGTAGCACTTCTGCCTAATATTTAAGGTTTTTTTCCTTTTGTTCTTTTTCTACTTGCTAATAGCTATGTTTGTCCAAAAATAAATTTCTGATTTGCCATATCTCTAGTATGTATTTTTAAAAATTAAAGACACTTATATCTGAACTTTGTGTCTTTTTACTATCTAAGAGAGAACACAAATGATCATCAGGGGTCTGAAATTAGTGGTAAAGTAGTTGCCCAGGAATAACTAAACTAGTTCTTTTGTACATTATATGATATATGAAACTATTACAGAAATGTCAGTAGAACAGTCCCTTCTTAGACTGTCAGATTTTGTAAACTGATCTCACTTAACTCTGCTACTAGTCTTGTTTTCCTAGACTCAGAATATTCACACCCAGCTGAATAATTCTTCTTGGTGTTCATCTAATGGTTTTAACTTCTCAACTTATAGATCATGTGGAATCCCTAATAATAATCATAGCAAGAACTTGCTCACATTTATTATGTACTTACTTTGTGCCTTATGGTGTTCTAAATATTTTACATGTATTTAATCATGTAATCATCAAAATAACCCTATATTATTATTCTCATTTTATAGATTACAGAGACCCAGAGAACATATGACAGTAAAGGTAGTGTCAGAAAAACACAATACTCTCTAAATATTTAAGTCAAGGGATAATTCAAAGGATTGGTTACACAGGTAAGGGAGGAGTACACCAAAAAGGGACAGTGAGTTAAATCAGAGTTTAGCAACAGCAAGAAATTATTATGACTCTTAATTTGGAGAGATGATGGAAGGAGGCAAGATCTCCAGAGCTCAGGGACTTGCTTCACCAGGAGGACCTTGAACCAGGGTAGGCCAATCTGGTGAAAAGTGGAACCACCGAAGAGACATAGCTCAAAGAGATGCCCCAAGGGGAGAGGGAGAAGGAGAAAGCAGAATGGCCTGGCTTCTCCCTTTCTCTCACATTCTAATACCCCACCCATCCCTTTCATTGGCCAATCCATTCTGAAGCCAGCTGAGCTGAGAGCATGGGATATGCATGGGTAGTTCTTTCCGTGATTCAGAGCAGAGCAATTGAAGGGCAAGGAACGTTCCTGATAGCAAATAGGCAAGGAATATGCAGAAGGCTTAAGTAAGTTGGCCAAGATAACCGAGCTATCAGTCTTTCAGTTGCTCTTTGGAATTTGGACATACGTAGTAAGCATATGCCCTGAATAAGGGAGATAGAGGATTTGAAAAGTGACATTAGTCACATTCTGATGTGTTTTTTTCTGCCCATATGTGTCATAGGATAATTTCAGGGAAATGTTTGCCTACCACTATAGCAGGGGAAGAGAGGTAAGAAATGAGAAAGGGTCTGGGATTCTAAACCATTTTCAGTGTCAGAGTATGCCTTTGAGCATGTTCAAGGTAAGAAGAACAAGTGATTCATGCAAGAAATCTCCACTTTATTGTGCTGGCTTTCAGTTGATGAAGTATAGCTTTTTCTCCACATAGACCTTGCAAAGATATAGTTCACATTCAACTAGAATCTGTTTTTAGTTTTTCAAAACTATTCTAATTGGAAGTGTCAATATTGGCAGAAAATGTGGAGATGCTATCTTTTAATGTGTTAATGCATCTCTTGCCAATCTAAGAGGTTATGGGATGGGGCAGGAAAAAAGGATATTTGATGGCACATAGGCATGAAGTATAGGATTATAAGTAAAGTAGGCTAAATATAACTGCTATGAGCTGAATTGTGTTCCCTTAAAGTTCATAGTTTGAAGTCCCAACCCCTAGTACCTCAGAATATAACATATTTGGAGATAAGACCTTTAAGGAGGGATTAAGTTAAAATGAGGCTGTTAGAGTGGGGCCCTAATCCAATATGATTGGTCCTTATAAAAAGAGAAAGAGACACCAGGAGAGTGTGTATACAGAGGGTCAACCAAACATGCAGAGGCAGCATCTGAAAGCCCAGGAAAGAGGCAGCAGGAGAAACCAACCCTGCTGGTACCTTGATCTTTGACTTACAGCCTCCAGAACTTTGAGAAAATAAATTTCTGTTGTTTAAGCCACTCAGTCCATGGTATTTTGTCATGGCTGCCCTAGCAAACTAATACACTGACCAAAGAAGCAACATCTGGAGACTTTCAGTGTGGGAGGCATTATTGATAGCTGGAGATACTAATAGTGATATATTTATAAAACAATATGGCTGCCAGGACCACAAAGCTGTCCGATTGGAATGAGAAGTTAGAGTTAGACACACACTGTAAAAGTGTAAATAAACTTGTTTTTCTCTTCTGCATGGCTGCCCATTTAATTCAATATGCATTTTATTGTGCATGTATTAGTCAGGAAGTACTCTTACAGGTTCCAATCTCTGAACACTCTATTGCTGAGTGGTGCTATTGTGACATCATAGAAACCTCCTCTTTGAATGACTGCTTATGGTTCCCTTATTGGTGGAAACAAAATTGTCCCAGAATGTCAATACACCTTAAGAAGAAAAATACTTCCAATCCTCTTCAAAGTAGATTTAAAAAACACTCTTCTGTTGTGGCAATTGTTCAAATCTACCCTGTGAACTGAGTGTTTCTCACTTGTTCATATCTTACAGATGTGCTTTGGCAACATATTAGACTTCGGGTGTCCAGAAACAGATTTTCAAACCCTTTCTAAATGAAAAGAAATAAAGAGTCAGGATAGAATAATACCAATGTCCTTGGTTCATATATAAGATATAATATTAAATATTGTTAGAAACATCATTTTGATCCACAATAGAAGAATAGACTTTGTGTTAAAAACTAAACATTTAAACAACCTAAATATCCATCGACAGATGAATGGATAAAGAAAGTGTGGTACATATATACAATGGAGTACTACTCAGCCATAAAAAAGAATGAAATAATGCCATTTGCAGCAACACGGATGCAACTAGAGATTATCAGACTAAGTGAAGTAAATCAGAACGAGAAAGACAAATACCATATGATATCACTTATGTGTGGAATCTAAAATATGGCACAAATGAACCTATCTATGAAACAGAAACAGACAGACATTGAGAACAGACTTGTGGTTGCCAAGGGGAAGTGGGGATGGGGGAGGGATGGACTGGGAGTTTGGGGTTAGTAGATGCAAACGATTACATATAGAATGACTAAGCAACAAGATCCTACTGTATAGCGCAGGGAACTATATTCAATATCTTGGGATAAGCCATAATGGAAAAAGAGTTTAAAAAAGAATGTATATATTTGCATAACTGAGTCACTTTGCTGTACAGCAGAAAGTAACACAACATTGTAAATCAACTATACTTCAATAAAAATAAATTAAAAAAACTAAACATTAACTTTTATATGCAATTTATCACCTTACTTGCTTACCTAAATGTCAACAATCCAGAGCAATGCAATAATTTAGGAATTATTAAATAATATAATGAGGATATATAATTCCAACAACCATCCATATTAAGGCTGACACATGAACAGCAAAACTGATATTGGGGCACATTTTTAAAATGATTTAAGATATCTGGCAATGGGTCTTATGTTCAAATTTATCTCAAATTCTCACATTTTTATCCTCTATTCATTCCGATTGTATGCTTTCTGAAAAAAAATTACCTATAAGGAAGCATGAAATTTACTTCTCAAAGTTTTACAAAACCACAATTAAGATTTTAAAAAAATTAAATAGGAAACCATCAAAAGTGATCAGGGAATGATCAAAGTGGGCAGGTACAAACTACCCTATAAAGAGCTTTATTTGGTAATAATATAGTAAGCACTGGTAAGATAATTTTTTTGTGGAACTAAAATCTAACTCAGGGGTAGGATAGGGAGGGTGGGAGGGAGGGAGACGCAAGAGGGAAGAAATATGGGGTTATATGTATATGTATAGCTGATTCACTTTGTTATAAAGCAGAAACTAACACACCATTGTAAAGCAATTATACTCCAATAAAGATGTTTAAAAAACTAAAAATAAAAATAAAAAAATAAAAAATAAAATCTAACTCAGAGGAACATTTATTGCCAAATTCTAGAAACTAAACTTTAGTGTCTGGCAATATCCTTATAAAACCACAGTACCAGATTTTTATGTTAAATTTAACTTTCTTAAATTCAAATGTCATGAACTGGATAGATTTTTTAAAAAATCTGTAACACAGACAAACTTGGAGTTGATATGTGGAAAGAATTTTCATCTATAAATGAGGAAAAATGGGCTGTAGTAAGCTTTTGTTGACAAGTCACCCTCTTTGGGTCTCAGTGTTATAAAAAATGTGTGCATTCTATCAGAACTGTTGCATTGTTCCTTAAAATTCTGGGTTTCCAACCACTTCACAACCTTTCAAATTCTTCTGTTAGAGATGTAAAATAAAATTTGTAATCTGTCAAAATCAAATGAGCAAATAAACATGAAAACTCAAGGGAAAGACCTCAAAAGCGGTTGAAGACATCTAAGGTGCAGAGCAAAGACAGCTTGTAAAGTGCACAGACTGATTACAAACCTTAGGAGTTACTGTAATCCATGATTATTAAATTAAACCTGATACTATTTCAATGATCACGTACCAAACTTGCTTTTCTTGCCATCAGATTAAAAACTATATCCAGATTTGCATATGTGTGCACTGTATTTGTGACAATACGCACTGATTATTCCTCCTCTCCCACCACACCATCACCCTCACATCCCTATCTGTTTCCTATCCCCAGATTAGCTCCTGAAACTTAAGATATTTTTGAGGCTACAGATTGCTTTCTCAATATTAGGTTTTCCTTACAATTCCACATATAGTCAAGTATTCCAAGCAGGGTGGTTAACAGATAATTGTTTGGCAACTGGGATATTAGGTGATGTGTCATCTAGGCAGTGATACTTTTGTAATATTGTCTGTTGTATAGACCGTATTTCATTTATATCAAACCTTTGGAAAATATACCTTACTTCTCCAGAGCCTAGCAGTGACTGACACATGTTTGAATGAAAGAAGTAGGCAGAGAATATCAATATTCATTTACGTAATGATTAGTTAAGGATTAAAGTACATTCCAGCATAAGGGCTTCTGACAGCCTTTTGCTTAAACCACACTTGACTTTTCCCTTCGGGCGAGTTTACTGCTTGTGAAATTCCTAGAAAGACCAGGGACATAGAAAGGAGCTGGGATTCGGGACCCAAAGCGGTTTTGGGACGTTATGCGGCCTGGAGGGAAATGTTTTGTCTTGGAGGAGTTCGGAAAGCCAGCGATCTAACAAATTCTGGGCACAGAGAGAAACGCTGCCCTCCGGCCCTCGGCTTGGAGCATCGCGGAGCCAGGGCAGACGTCGCGCAACCTGCCGCAGGGGCGGCTCCGAGGCCCGGCCCGCGTGGCGCTCTCTCGCTCCCCCCCGGGAGCGCGGGTGCGGGGGGCGGGGCTCCGGGCGACTCCGCCCCGCCCCGCCGCCCCGCGGGTCATAATGTAGGGTTAGGGCGGCCGGCGGGCGGGGCTCGGCGGGGGAGGAGCCGCCGGGCGGGGGCGGTGACGACGGTTGGGGGAGGGGAGGAGGAGTCGCGGCGGGAGGAGGACAGCGCCATTCCGGCCGCTCCCTCTGTCCCCTCTCCCTTCCCCGCAGTGGCCCGCGAGCCGCCAGCGAAGGAGCGCGCGCGTGACGCGTCCGGGATTGCTCGCGCCCTCCCGCGCCGAGCGTTCGCCGCCCGCTCATGGCCCGGGCCGCGGCCGACGAGCCGCGCTAAGGCGGGCCGCGCGGAGTCGTGGGGCCGCCGCCGTGGCCCTCGCTGTCCGCACCTCGCCGCCAGCCCGCGGTGCCCGCGCACGCCGGCCGCCATCGCCTTCGCGCCTGGCTGGCGGGGGCGCTGTCCTCCCCGGCCGTCCGCGCCGCTCCCTGGAGCTCGGCGGAGCGTGGCAGTCAGGGCCGGCGGAGGCTCGAGGAGCCGGACGCCGCCGCCGGTATCGCCGCCGGCGCTGCGGGGGCCATGACCGTGGAGCAGAACGTGCTGCAGCAGAGCGCGGCGCAGAAGGTGAGGCGAAGCCGCGAGCCGGCGCGGCCCGGCCCCGCTCCTCCTTCTGACGTGCCGCCCTCACCCGCCTCGGCCGGGACCTCCCCGGCCTCCCCCGCCGCCGCCCGGGCCTCCTCTACCCCTCGCTGCCCCCCGCCCCTACCCGCTTTGGGGGCGTCGCGCCCAGTTCCGGGCTGCTTGTGGAAAGCGGGGTGTAGTTAGCGGGTTTCAGTCCACTTCCTTTTTGCCGATTGTTTTCCTGTAACAGACGGTGCCGGGTATTGGTTGAGCGCGACCTCACATTCCTACACTCCTCTATATGGCTTCTTAATTAAACTTTAGCTTCCTCCTCTTTTTAAAAAAAGGAATAGCCGGTTGTCATCCCTTCTGAACCCAGTTTTTATTTCCAAGGTAGGAGCATTCCAGGCCTGCTATTTTGCAAAAGGGTCTCCACCAGCATTGACTAGCCGGCCTGGCGGGACAGGTACATTAACCAGGTAGACTCAGTGTAAAAGCAGAGGCTTTGCTTGGTTCCTTTTCCTTCCTCCCTCCCTCCCTTCCTCCCTCCCTCCCTCCCTTCCTCCCTTCCTTCCTCCCTCCCTCCCTTCCTCCCTTCCTTCCCTTCCTTCCTTTCCTTCCTCCCTTCCTTCCTTCCGTTTCTTTTTCTTTTCTTTTTTTCTTTTTTGAATATAGAAACTGTCCCTTAAGGAAACCTTTCTGGCCATGTTTATTCCAGGAATCCTTTGTCCCCTAAGTTTGACCTTGTTCCATCGTTCACCCTTTACTCTTGCCTCAGTCACACATTCAAATGGTCACTCACTTAAGAAAAAAATCTGGGTTTGTGAAGCTTCAGATCTTTTACGTTAAGTAATGAGAGATGCTACTTTTTTTCTAGGTTTTGCTTTCAGAATCTCAAGTGCACTATCACGGCTTGCACCATATCCTGAAAAGTAGTTGGTTGTGACTTAATTTTTTGGGGGTGGGGGGGTGGTCATTGGTGTGAAAAGCATTTTGGACAAAAGGAAAAGATTACTTTACTCGTCTTGGAATTATGGGGGTAACCAGCGTTTACAGAGAGCAGCTACCAGAAGTATATTTGATTTTTCTGGCAGAGTCGTGAATGCCCCACCCTGTTGTAGTTTTGGCATTGTTACATCCTACCTGTGCTTGATTTTAGAATAAGGGCTGCTGTCCTGCTGACTATGTATACACCCAGCTTGCTAAGTTTTTGCTTTGAGATTATTTTTAGAATTTTATTATAGTACTTGAGGTAATTGAAGATGCTCAAGAATTTTGGAAAGCAAGGATAGTGCATTGTTAGTTTAGGCACTTTGGGAAAGTTGTCTTTGGAACTCTTGTGTGCTGTACTGGTTAATTTAGAAGACTATTGCAGACTGCAGTTTATTTACAGTGGAATAATTCTAGATTTAATAATGGGAGTTTAGAACAGTTTATCTCCTAATCCCCTCCATTCTGTTTGGAATACCTTAAACTTTAGTTTTTGATGTTGAGTACGTGACAAAGTGTTAATACTTAGAGGAGGATCTTGTGGTCCTATGTATACTAAGCAATATTTAATAGGTTTGGTGTCGCTTCTGTTTATAGTTCTCTTCAAAGGTGAATATTAAAGCCTGTGTGTTTCAAAGTGGGAAATATAACTCATATTTTTCACATCTCTTAAATTTGAACATTGGCAAGAAATTTGTGAGTTTTTTAAATTGATTTTGGACTAAAGTACTTCTTTAGCATAAAATTAGGTAATGCAGATCTGCCCAATTCAGAGGTTTATGCATAAAATTGTGAATCAAGAATCAAATTACTGAAAGTGATCTTGGCCACCAAGTCCAGTTTCCTAGTTTACTGAGTCCCCTCCTTAAACAAAGGGAGTAGTTGTTAGTCTAAAATATTACCATTATGATGCTGTTTTTAGTGTGTGTCTGTCAGATCATCTCCCTGATACTGTGGACATTTTTTTAGAGCAATACAATTGCATTTATTTTTATACTTCCATCATGGTGTTTATGTATTATTTTTAAAAGAAACATGTAATGTGTTTGCTTTCTATATTAATATACTATTACTTTGTTACTCAGAACTATTTAAAAATATTCATATAGGTTCAAATACCTTAAACCATCCACTTAAAATGAATTGACGATTTAAATCCACCATGCTAGTAACTAGGAAGTAGACTTCAAGCTAGTAACTAGGAAGAACTACTTTAGAAGAAACAAAAGTGAAACCCTTTGCTTTTAAATTAGAAACTTTATGAATTATTAGTAAAACGAGAAGTGTCTAGTGCATATTGCATAACCAAAATCTTAGCCTGTTTTCTGCTCTCCTTTAAAAAATTGTGTGTTGTATGCTCATATATAATATTAGCTTTATACAAAGAGCCGTATTTTGGTAGTTGGAACAGTTTTCTATTTTTCAAGATTTTTTTTCTTCCAGAAGGATGTATGATTAAAAAAAAAAAAAAGCACAACACTCATATGTCTTTTGTCACCTACAGAGTAGCTTGTCACAGGGTAACATAAGGCAAGGGCTGTCTTTTCCTCTGATGTGTTCTTTGCTTGATTGCTCAAGTTTAGCCATGGCAGGGAGTTATGAGATTAAGTGTAACTGCAGAGAGCTGTTTTTTTGAAGTTTAAGATGATACAGGTGAGGTGGAGTTGGCAGCAGATTAGCTACAGTTAAAGTCTGTCATAATTTTGTTCTTGAACATGTGTATTCAGCCTTTGTGCTTGATATTTACCTAAGTGTAGGATCCTTGCATCTCAGAAATTTGATTCATAGATTCAGGTCCCAAATAAGGATTTTTTTAAAAAAAATACATCTTTATTGGAGTATAATTGCTTCACAATTCTGTGTTAGTTTCTGTTGTACAACAAAGTGAATCAGCCATATGCATACATATATCCCCATATCTCCTCCCTCTTGAGACTCCGTCCCACCTTGCCTATCCCACCCCTCTAGGTCATCGCAAAGCACCAAGCTGATCTTCCTGTGCTATGCTGCTGAGTAGCATTGACATATATACACTACCAAATAAGGATTCTTTAGGGCAGCAAAATAGAAGCCTTCCTCCCAGGGACCAAGTTAATTTGTAGAGTTAAGTGAGCTGGATACTGTTTTCATTAAATGTATCCTCCTGAGTTGAATAAAATATAAGGTTCATAAGGGAAGGTATTTTGCCTATTTCGTTTCACCCTAGGGCTTAGAACAGCTCCTTGCACGTAGTAGGTTTCAGTAAATATTTGATGAATGAGTGAGTGTTTTCTAAAAGGAATGCAAGCGCAGGGGTTATTTTAGTTCCCTAACTGAATCTCACAATTTAACATTATTGAGAATCGATGAAAGCTCGAAAATGTGGACAACTGTTAGAATATAGGCCGTGTAGTGAAAAGACTAGGATGTGGGTTAATCTAAATCACCTTTCTATGACCTTGGGCAAGTCATTAAATGCCTCTGAATCTTCTTTTAAAGCCTTAAAGTTAGTATGATTAGACATGAGCAACTTTTTAAGATCTGAGTGTTTAGTGGAGCTAAGCATACATTTATTCCAGACAGGGAGGATAAGAAAGAAATAGAGGATGGAGGCAGAAGGAATCTTATGGATCAACAGTCAACTTTCACTTAGTTATACTGGGGGTTAGGTGGGAAGGATGTCACAGATTAACCAAATTAAGAGTTAAAACAAAACTTGCAAAACAATACAAGCTGAATTCAGGGTAAATTTCTTAGTTAAAAAAATGTAGTATTTTCTAATTTAGGTATTATCTAAAGTTATAAAAATATAATACAACATTTCAAGGGACAGTTAACATTATATAAATCACTCTAAACATTATATAAAATGGATATTCTTTAGTATGAAATAGTTGGTTATCTTGGTATTAGCATAAGACTTGGTTTGCAGAGAGAAAGGGATCCAGCTGCTTATTCCCTTTTTACTCCTTTCTTTTCTCACCTAATTTTGATTCGTTATACTCACATTGTATCCAGCTGCCTTAATGAATTTTCATTAGTTCTAATATTCTGTTGATATTCTTCAATATTCTTTGTATGCAGGCCATATCATTTGCAAATAATTATCATCTGACCTCCTCTTTGTCAATCTTTACACCTCTTTACTCATAAACTATTTTATTGTTTTAGCTAAGATTACAGAATACTACTAGGGTTAATACTAGTTTCTGTTATGTATTGTTTCATTGTAATATGAAATGTCCTTACAGTTATAAGTTTTTAAAATGCTTTGAAATCAGATTTAGATGTTGACTCTTTATCAAATGTCTTTTTTTTTTTGCAACAACCGATGATATTTTGTATGTCAATAATAAGAACGATTGTTAACAGAAGGAATATTTACTATGTACTATGTTAAGAAATTGTGCTAAGAGTTTTATAAGTTTTTTTCATTTAATCTTCCCAACCACTTTTTTAGGTGGAGACTTTTTTTTTTACCCTCATGTCCCAGTTGAGGAAACAGTAATAGAGAAGTTAAGAACTAAAGCAACATTTCATTGTTAGTATATGTTAAGAGTGGGATTTAAACTCTGGGCCACGCGACTCAGGGGCTTCTGCTGTTAACCATTAATCTGTATTGCTTTCTGGCAAAATCACATTCAGTCGTGATGCCTCCAAATTCACTATACTAAATTTAAAAAAAATTAGAATTTTTGTTTTTGAGATTGGTTGCAAGGTTTGCTTTTATATGTATATGGGCTATTAAGGTTAGCTCATAAAAGCATTAGAAAGCTTTTTGTTTTTTTCCTACACTTTTGGAATTGTTTAGTGTAGCATTAGGTTAAACCATTCAAAATTTGTAGCTTTTAACTATTTTTGATCTTTCAACCTAAGTACTTGTTACTTTGAAGTTTTGATGAATAGGACTATATTAGGCTGACCATTTTATTTAGAGCAAGTTTTAGTTACGCTTTCCAAATTTTGACTGGTATCTTTAAAATTTTTTCTTTCATTGTTTAAACATATTTTTTGTTTTGCTTTTTTTGTTGCATTTTTAAAATTGTGGATTCTTAGTTTCAACACAATTGAAACAGTGCGTTTAGAGAATATGATTTGTAATAGTTTTAGAATTTTATTAAGAATTTCTTACAACTAAGTACATGAGGTTTTAATGATCATATGAAAAGGATATGTACTTTTTGAGAGTTATAGAGTTCTATATTTATATATTAAATGAACACTTATAGTGTCATTTGAATATTTCATTTTTTTTCTTTATGTCTTAAGTTCTGAGAGAGATTGATGTCTCTACTTTTAATGTAATTTCATCAAATTATCTTCGTATTTCTAATGGATCGAATCCAAACTTGTGTTTTTGCTGGTCTTTTAGTAAGATTTCATCGTTTACATATATAGTGATAACAAATTTAATCTTTTTATTGCCCTCTGACTTTCATTTATTTAAAGAGCTTTTTCTGCTCTTTTAATTCTAAACAAATATATTTAAACATATTTTTCTGTAAATAATTAATAGTTTTCTCTCCTTCCCTGTGCCCCCAATAAGATAAGACTGTTTAGCATATTTTTACTTACAGCATTCTTGATTTTGTTGGGGTAATATGGAATTCTAATTTAAATGATGGTATTTAAATTTTTTGCAATATACCTTACATCAAAAATATTACTTAATTGTGTTACATGTTAGTAGCTAATAAGTTTTTTAAAAATAAGTATTTAGGTGTTTAATTTTAACTATGTTTTTCTGTGTAGTTTAATACCGTTTGATTTTTTTTTTTGTAGATAAGTTGTTAACTCTCTGTATAAGCTTATAAGATTTCTTCTTTGGTTTCAAAATTGAGAAATTTCACACGTGTGTGTGTGTGTGTGTGTATTTTTAACCATCCTGGCGAGGATTTTTGATCTGAAAACTTTAATGTTCTTCTCAGGAAAAAGATATATATTTAAGAATTATTACTTCTACTCTATTCCTTTTTTCTTTCTCCTTCTGAAACTACATCATTTGAATATTAGATACCATTCATCTCTCTACCTTGCTTCAAATTTCATAATTTCTTTCCCTTTTTGCTGTATGTGCTAGGATAACTTTTTACTTTGTCTACATTATAATTTTTGTAATGCCAATTCTGTATTTACTCCCTCCACAGGTGGTCAGATACTTTTTTGTGGGTTTGTTTTAATAATGTATACACTAATTGGTTCTGAAGTACACAGAATCGAATTAATCATAAATGTTGGATCATGATCAGCTATCTATGCAAATATGTTTTTATTTACTTATGAAATAGCATATTAATCTTTAATGATAAGCACACATTGAATGCACTACTTAAAACACAAGTGAGAACTTTGAAAGTAACCTATATCTAGCCATATAGTCCCCTCATCGCATCCCTCTATTTTCATTTGAGATTGTAATCAGCTTGAATCCTGTCTTCATTCTCCCCTTGAGTTCCTTTTTATTGCCGCTCTGAATTCCTGAAGGTATATATTTTTAATTTTAGTTGTTTTAACTTTGGAAACTTTTTTCACCTTGATATATAAATGAAATTCATCTATATAGTAATAAGAATTTTAAAGTTATGTTTGTAACATCTAGACCTTATACTGTCTGTAGTTAATTTTTTGTACCTGGTGTGAGGTAGTGATCCAATTTAATTTTTATTTTGTATATGATTTTTTGTTGTTGTTAATCTTACCTTATTGAAAAGATAATGCTCTCCCCCACTGAACTGACATACCATCTCTGTCATATATAAAAGCGTTATGGAATGCTTTTTTTCACCCTCTGCTGTTTTGTTCCGTCATTCGTTTTGTGAATACCATCCTGTCTTCGTTGCTTTGGCTTCATAGTAATCTCTAGTACTGAAAAAATAAGTTTGCCCTCTTCTTCCGAAGTGTTATAGTACTTTATCTTCCTTAGAAAGTTTAGAATAATTTTACCAAGTTCTCTGAAAAACCCTGTTTGAGTTTTTTAGTAATTTTATTGAATCTATATACCAATTTGGGATCATTAACATCTTTATGATATTGAGTCTTTCTATCCATGAACAGGGTATACTTCTTTTTATTTAGGTCTTCTTTAATGTTTTTTTTTTTTAGTTTATAATTTTAACAGTAGAATTCTTACACATTGTTTGTCCTATGTAGTTGATACTTTCTGATAACAATAATACTTGGTGCTTTAAAATGTTTGTTACTTGTTACTGGTGTGTATGAATGCAGCTAGCTTTTGTATAGTGATCTTATATTTAGCCACCTTGCTAAACTTTACTCTAAAACTTTCATAGATAATTTTAGAATTTCTACATAAAAGATCATATCATAAATAAATCATGACAGTTTTATTTATTTACAGTTTCTATGCCTATAATTTCATTTTTTCTTATACTAGGTAAGACATATGATAAATGTTGATTAGAAGTGATAATATTGGATGTTTTTGTTTTATTACTGCTTTTATTATTTTTTTAAAATTTATTTATTTTTTCGGCTTCATCCCCCAACAAATGAACAAATGGTTTGGTTTATTTTCTTTCTTGTTTTTTACTCTTGTGGACTAAAACATGCCAATCTACTCTGGGACACTGATAGTATAAGATCACACCCTTAAATGTAATAATTTCCAAGCTAATGTCACCCTAGGAGACCTTTATAAACAGCTATCCAGAGTTTTCTTGCTACACCCTGATCTTGTCATAGTGAAACAGAGCAGGACCCTATGGTCCTTGCCCCTGCCCCCCCCCCCCCCCGCCATGTCCTTAGCCTGCCTTTGTAAAAAAATTAATTAATTAATTAATTAATTGGCTGCATTGGCTCTTTGTTGCTGCACGGGCTTTCTCTAGTTGTGGCGAGCGGGGCTACTCTTCGTTGTGGTGCGCGGGCTTCTCATTGCAGTGGCTTCTCCTATTGCGGAGCACAGGCTCTACACACGTGGGCTTCAGTAGTTGCGGCATGTGGGCTCAATAGTTGTGGCTCGTGGGCTCTAGAGTGCAGGCTCAGTAGTTGTGGTGCACGGGCTTAGTTGCTCTGTGGCATGTGGGACCTTCCCGGGCCAGGGCTCGAACCCGTGTCCCCTGCATTGGCAGGCAGATTCTTAACCACTGCACCACCAAGGAAGTCCTAGCCTGCCTTTTGTCTGTGGAAAAACTTACCGATGACTTCATTTTAATCCTCCTCCCTTATTTTCCCCATGATTTCTCCATCCAGTTTTAGTAATGTTTTATGGTATCTCTGTAAACTGCCTCACATCCCTCTTTATTGCTGCTTTTAAAGGACAGTTCATTACTTTGGTACCTGATGTACTTCTAAAGTATTTCTCTTGGACAAATACATAGGAGTGGAATTGTTGTAAGATATGGCTAAATGGTTATTCAAAGTGGTTGTACCATTGTACATTCCCATCAGCAATGTATGAGAGTTCCAGTTGGTCTATATCTTTGTTAACACTTGGTATTGTCAATTTTTATATTTTAGCCGTTTTAGTGAGTATGTAGTGGTACCTCACTGTGGAGTCAGTATGTATTTCCCTAATGACTAATGGTTTTGGACATCTTTTCAT
This sequence comes from Balaenoptera ricei, assembly GCF_028023285.1. Lineage (NCBI taxonomy): Eukaryota > Metazoa > Chordata > Mammalia > Artiodactyla > Balaenopteridae > Balaenoptera > Balaenoptera ricei. The sequence goes on from NC_082642.1 coordinate 133,694,915, forward strand.
GTGCTTATTGGCTATATTTATATGACTTTTAAGTATTGTTTCTCATATATTATTCAGTTTTACATTCTCATAGGATCAGCAATAACAAAAGCTACTTATTTTTCCAAGTCTGAAAATGGCAAAAAAGTTAAAGATGTTCCTAGAGGTAAAACACTTAGGAGCATGTACTGATATGCTTACAAAACAAAATGAAATTGCACCATTTTTCCTTCACTTTATATTTTTTAAAGTAATACCTCATAAAGAATGCTCACTACTGAGGAATGAAAAGCCTTTTCTTCTTCATGCCTCAGACTAGCATTAATCTCTTTAATAGCACACACAAGAATAATCTTTATGGTGTGTATTTTTTCCCACAGGGTACAAAAATACTTTCACATTGTAGTTAGCTTGGAAGTTTGGAAAGAACTTGGGGGACCAGTGATGGGGTGGGATGAACTGTGGACAGGTAAACAATTGAGCAGAGAAAGACTTTTCTTATGGTTTTTGGTCCATGTGAGAATAAGACAGAAGAATAGCTTGTTTTGAACTAGAAACTTATTATTTGTTGGGTTTTTGTTGGTGTTGTTCAGCCTGGAAGTGGCTCTGTTGGGGTGAGTGGCACTAGCTTTGAGGACAGACAGGATTGGCTGCAGAGCTGAGAGCTAGGTTCTTAGTGAAGAGGAAAGATGTGGGGGAGGAGTGTAGAGAGAGGGACCAGGAATGAAGAACCATTAGTGGCCAGGATCTGATGCTGTGCTTGCACTAATGTGAGAACCAACCATACACTTGCATACACAAAAGTTTATGCATCATAATTTGAGCCAGAATACATGCAAAATCAAATGTCTCATTTCTTTGAAATGGAGCTACAGAAACAAGCTTGGGCTGGAGGTGTGGGACTTGCTGTATCCTCCACTGAGGCCTCTGAGCTGGTCTTGGTGTGTCAGAGAGAGGGCCCCTAAAGTCTTCCCATGAGGCCTTAGAGAAAGGCTTTGGGTCAGGACAGGGCCAAGGAAGTGGGTTGAAAGGAAATTAGCAGCAGTCCACTGCCTCAGGTCTAAAATTTCCAGCTTTTCGAGGGAAGAAGGTGCTCTCTGCACAGGCCTCCTGGGGTCATGGACACTCTTTGTGCCTGTTCTAGTTGTACCATACATATTCTCAGAACTGACTTCCAGGCTTCTTCCCCAGTGGGGCTGGGACTTCAAGTTGGTAATAAGCCTGCAGAACTAATAGAACTGATAATATTTCCATTTTTGCTTGTAGCATCAGAGGGAGGGCACCCAGTGAATCTGAGCATGTGAAGCTTTGGTGGGATAGAGAAGGAAGCATATGAGCATATGTGGTGGTTATTTATACTTATGGTTACACAAGAACTTAACCATTCTGGTGTTGATAACCTAATTGGTTATCTTTTTATATGTTTATGGACCATTGAGGGTTTTTTTCCCTGTGAAATTCATATTTGTTTCTGTTTTTTTTTCTTGGGGGGGAGATTGTTTTACCTTTTTTGATTTGAAGGAGTTCTTTATAGTTTATATACTACTTTTTTTTCCAACTTACATATTCTGCAAATATCTTTTTCCGTTTATCAGTATGTCTTTTTATTCCCTTTATGTTGTTCTTTCATGAGTAGGAGTCCATTTTGATTTAATCTTATATGTAATTAGTTTCCTTTATTTTGATCTTTCATACCTGTTTCATAAAGGTATTCTCTTTTATTGCCGTGTAATCTTTTTCTTGTTTTGCTTTTGGTATTTAAGTCTTATTCCAATTGGATTTGAATTTTGCATGTCTAAGTAGGTGTCCGAGTTGATTTTTCTCATCTGGAGAACCAGCAGCTTTATTGAAAAGTTTCTCCTTCCCATTAATACTCCACTTGATGGCAGTATTTTTTTATCCTTGAGTTAGGACTCTTTTAAAGGAAGACAAGAAAGGAGGTTTCTGGAACTCTTTCTTGAACTAAAGTATTTTTTATTATAGTTTTACTGAAGCTTGCATAAATATAAAATAGACATACATTTATTATGTTCTATTGTGTAGCTTTTATGCACTAAAACCAAAAACCAACTGTTAACTCAGATGTAACCAAAATTAAAAAACCAGAATAACAAGGTTAGCTTAATTTGACAGATGGTAGTGTTTTACAGAAGCTAACTTGGCAGTTGCAGCTTCAGCCAAGGAAAGTAATATATGTATATCAGGATATTCTTGTAAAATATCTTTATTAAACATTCGGAGTAGATTTTATTGCTGTTGTCATCCACATTCCATCTGTGACCCTGGTACTTATTTGATAGCCTTTGTCTTAAGAGTAGTGTTCTCAGCCTTTTTGTTGTCACATCTTCAGAGATGTGCCGCCAAGTATGATCATAGTTTAAAACTGTTTTTTTTGCTATAGCTTAGTAAATGTATTGTAATTATTCTAGTATCTCTTAAGCAGAATGTTGAACTGAACAGGTTTTGTGATTTAGTGTAGAGTGGAATACACTTGCTGTGAATAAGAGGTAACAATTATAGCTTACTTTTAAGTTAGTGCCATATAACTATTATGTATTGGAACTTGTCAATATTTTGCCTGTGAGCATGTCTTAGTGCCTGGATAATCAAGAGGGTGAGATACTACTGTGCAGTGTGATAACTCCTTTTGCAGATACCATGCGACAGTACTGTTGTACTGGAATAATAATTGTGTTGTAATTATTACCACTTCCTTTAGGAGTTGTTGAATTTTGTTGTGGTGAAAGTTTTAAACCTTTTCAAGTATGCTGCCAAAAATATTTAATATTTGAACAAGTTCTACAAACACAAAGAAGCTGAGAATTGATGGGTAAGAAGACAGTAGCAAGTAGGCCTAGCTATGGGCAAGATTTTTGTAAGCTTGTCAGCTTTTGCTGTGTACTATCAGTACATATATTTAAACTATTTACATTTGGGCAATACAGCATGGTAAAATTTGGCTGTTAATACTATATACTGTGTGTCTGCTTAGCTGTAGGAGTTTTTCAAGGTTTAGTCTTCGATTTTCTGCTTTATTCTTTGCAAGCTTTGAGAGATTATGTAGTTTCTCAGTCATATATGTTCACTACTACCAAGTTTGTATTTTCAAAATAAAATTTTCACCCTCACATAAACTCTTGTTTCAGGTTTTCAATTCCTGTTATACATTTCTGCCTAGATACCCAGTCGACTCTCATTATCATGTCCATCCATTCATTTATTCTTTGTCTTAAGCAGATAGAGAAATAAATAATACACTATAAAAAAGCTTATAGTTTGGTGGGTGGGAGCCAGAAATGCATATATTATATTAGAAGTTAAGTGAAGTATATACAGGATATATTGGTAGGACCAAGGAGAGGATCTAAGAACAGGAAAGGCCTCATAGAGGAGGTAATGTTGAAGATGTATGGGGAGATTGAAGGTAGCATTCTAAACGAAGAGAAGTCCATGAGCAAGGACAAAGAAACAAAACAATTTGGTGCCTTCTGTTATCTACAAGTAGCTGTAGGAGGCTAGGTGTGGTAAAATAAAAAGTAAATATTTAGTCTTTTCCCCTGGTTTCTGCCACAGAAATTTACTGTCTTTTGTATGCTAATGAGATAACTCCTGGTTGGGGGACTAAATAGTTTCAGGATGGGGGCTGTGCCTCAGAAAAACCAACCACTATGATTAGCGAGTTAGAACTTTCAGCCCACTCCCCAGTTCAAGGAGGAGAGAGGGACTAGAGATTGAGCTCAGTCACCAATGGCCAATGATTTAATTGATCTTGCCCACATAATGAAATCTCTGGTGCCTTATACACTTTTAATAAGTGCTCAGTAAGCGGTGGTTCTTGGATAGCACTTACCATTTATGGTTAATTTTCCTCTTCCTATTGTTTTTGAGACTTATTCTCTTAAAAGTACAGAATTGCATCATTAACGTATTATTAGAATACAAAAATTGCTTTTAAGGAAGTTGTATGAGTAAGAGTCCAGTTAGGACACAGAAACTACACAGTAATTTGAACAGGGAAAGCTTAATACAAAGAAGTATTGACTAGTAATAGATGATTGGCTGCTAAAGTGCAAAGAGAACTCTAAAGAATAAAGGAAGGAATACATTTGGGAGAGGTCTTACCAAGCTCCAAGACTGAGATTCAGTTCTTATTGGAGAGGTTGTGATTGAAGCCCACTGGATGGAAGACAAGTTTGCTGAGGTGCTGGAGGCTGAAGGCTTCTGCAAATGGCTCTTTTATGGGTCTGGCAAAGAAAGCTTTATTAAACCTAACATTATATCTAGAAGAATGGAGTTCCTAATAGTCAGTAGGATGTATTATGAATGTAATTAGTGTGACCAAATACTGTATTTGCTTTAAGGAATTGTTTGTGACACATATAGCTGCTAGGAATTATGTAGTATTCTAGTCTGAAAGTTCTACGTAGAGCATGCTTATTTTGTTTTATTAGTATAAGGGATTTTATTTTTGGACTGAAAGTTAATTATGAAAATTTAAGTACAGAAACCAAGAGACACATAAAGATTTAATTGGACACAAAGATTTTATATATCTTAGAGAGGTATATTAGGAATCAGCCAGATCATTAGCATCAAAAACAAGTTAAATATATACTTTATTTAAACTGAAAACATAGCAGTTCAAGGATATGATTTGATTCACAAAAGTTTTGTTTACCCACATTTTCCATAATATAGGCATTCTAATTTAAAAACACAGTTCCAAAAGATTTTGCAAGTTGGGTTTTTGGACCTCTAAATGCATATTGCCATAGAAACCATGTTTCATGGTATTAGGTTCTTATTTGGCCAAGATATGTATTTAACTTTGTGTGAACTTAGCTTATAGCGCTGTGTAACAGTATATTTGGGGAAAATTGTGTTTAGAGTTTCTACTTCTGATGCATGTCTTATATCTGCCAGTTAATAGGGATGGAAGATTCTATTAGGGGCATGGACATCATGCAGATGTTAGATTGGTTGAAGGGCTGGAGTGGAAGGTAAGGGTATGAACTCTTAGGTGAGGAAGGATGGAAACAAACATTTATTGAGGGCGAACAAAGTATCTCATTTCTTCACTTTCTTCTTATTTTTTTGGGGGGGGGCATTACATAATGCTTAAGATTGTAGCTCTGGGGCTTCCCTGGTGGCGCAGTGGTTGGGAACCTGCCTGCCAATGCAGGGGACACGGGTTCGAGCCCTGGTCTGGGAAGATCCCACATGCCGCGGAGCAACTAGGCCCGTGAGCCACAATTGCTGAGCCTGCGCGTCTGGAGCCTGTGCTCCGCAACAAGAGAGGCCGCGATAGTGAGAGGCCTGCGCACCGCGATGAAGAGTGGCCCTCACTTGCCGCAACTAGAGAAAGCCCTCGCACAGAAACGAAGACCCAACACACACATAAATAAATTAATTAATTAATTAATTAAAAAAAAAGATTGTAGCTCTGAATTCTATAAAAAGGTGGGAAAAGACTAAATTCAGAATTTCTAGCATTTCTAAGGCTAAATGTAAATAGTGAAAAATAAAAAAGCATACTTTTAGATTTATACATCCGTAGAGGTATGTGATTAATTTATTTTAATAAATAAAAAATAAAGTGCTGTTAACCCAGCAAGACTGAGATAAACCTTAACTCTGTGGCAGTAGAAAGTACAGGATACCCCAACTATTCTTGAGATTAATATGTAAATTATTTGCAGTTGGGAATTTGAACAATATTGTACTGTACACTCTCCTTCAGGCAGGATTGACAGGACCAGAACTAGGTTATAAAGTGTTCTGTGAACTTCTAGGTGCAATGTAGGAAAGTGTAGAAAATTTGCTAAGTGGCATGATTTACGCATGCTTCTTGTTCCCATCTCCAGTAATTAGTTTGTACCTCCTTCCTGTGGATGAGTTCAAGCCCTGTGATCTGACTTACTCCAGTTCACCTCTGCAAACTCTGCTATATTCATTTATTCAGTCAATATTTATTGAGTTCCTACCGTGTGCCAGACACTGCACTAGTTAGTTACCAGGAACACAGTGATGAGCGAAATAGACAGTCTTGTGCTCTCTTCGATTTAGAGTCTGGTGATTAACATAGTATGTTATTACAATCTGTGGTGTCAGGGGAACCTCTAACCTTAACAGAAAGGTTAGACCTTTGAATTAGGAAGTTGAATAGTATTTTGTAGACCCTAATGAAAGAGGGAAGAGGAAGAAGGGGAAAGTAGTGCAGGGTGAAGCTAGAGATAGCTGGGGCATGCAAAGGGCCCTTTAAGCCATGAGAAGGGTTGTACTGTAGGAAAATTCCTCAGAGAGGTCATAGATTATTACATATGAAGGGAAATGAAAGGTCATCATGTTGTCCTCCTTAAAATTACGGATAAAAATAAAAAGCAAGACTAATGAAATGAAGTTTTTTTTTTTCTTATATATCTGGTTAGAGGCAGGTTTGGGTCTTACAAAGATGTACTTGAAGGATATATTATGTACTTGAAATTATCTGTCAATGAAGTTTGGGAACTTTTTGTTACGGTAAGAGATAACATGAAGTAAGGCAGTTCAGTGTTAATTAGGTAGATGCAGAAGGTATTTGTAAGACTAGATATATGTATGGTTATGTACCTTAAAGGCAGTAGTATAGTTAGTCCTTTCATTGATAGGTAACTTTGAAATGTTTACCATTTGGTGCCTAGCAATGCTGATTTTGAAGTTTAGGGCATGTGATTCTGAAGCTTATGAATACTTTGGGATTTTCTATCAAATTGGGTTTTTTTCTTCTTTTCTTAGAAATTTTGAGGTTTTTTTAGAGGTTATTCTAAGAGTTACCGTTTTTTCCCCTGAAGATGGAAACCTTTGTCTTTCTTTCTTTTGCACTAAACCAAGTTTTATTTATATTTAGAAATTCAGTCAAAGGAACCAAGGACTGACTTAAGAGTCACTCACCCCTTAACACAGAAAGCTTTCCTGCCTTGTGGTCATCAGTGCTCCAGTTTTCTTGTACCATTATCTAAGTATTTTATGTCAGCATAGTAATGGATTTTTGGGCTGAGTTTTCATTTTTCACTGAATCTTTAATCTGCAGAATCAGATACCATAGAGAAAATGTGGAAGAGACATGGGCTGTGGAAGTTGAAAAATTAGTCAGTCATTTCTGTCTCTGTACTTATTAGTCTCTTAAATATTCTATTAGTTATAAAATGAGAGTAACTTTCTAGAGGGTTTATGTGTGTGCACGTGCACATGTATTAAATGAGATTATACACCGGAAGCACTTAAAACAGTCTGGCACACAGCAAGAGCATAATAAATGCTTGTCTTCTTTTTTGGACTTAAGCCAGTGATCCTTTTTTGCATTCTCAAGAAGTTATACCAATGTTAAATATACTGTAGTCTTACTTAAACAGATTTAAAACAGAACCAGCATTACGTAGGATCAACGGAGGTGGGGGGGAAGGAATTTCTGTGAAACACTCTGATCCTTAACTTTATATTGAAATTACTGATGCCTTCTTCTCCCTGAAGTGCATAGTACTGGATTTTGCATGTAGTAGACACTTAAGGATGTCATCACTCAGTAAAAATTACATCGAGGAAGGAATCTGAAGGCCTGTAGATAGTCTTGGTTTGTTTGCTTATTGATTTTTGTGGTGTTTGCAAGCCATTGAATCTCTTTGAACATTGTGTCTTGCTCTTCTTGGTCCAGCAGTGTGAACAGGTTGCACCCACCTCCTTATACTGTAGTAGACAAGAAATCCATACAAGGAAGAACTCAGAGCTCAGAAAAGGAATTCTAGAAATGATAGTGGGTTAGATCCACCTTGGATCCAAAATCGCTAGTCAAGGAGGAGAGAACCATATGCAGGACATTTTTAGTTGAGGATCAGGGTGTATCAGACCAGAAGTTTGGTAAATAAGAAGGTGCAAACCTTGAAAGAAGACCAGGGTCTTAATCACAACAGAAATAATAGCAACAAAAACATATAATTGTAGGAAATGAAGGTGCAAATTTTCAAAGACAGGAAAAGCACAGCTGGAAGATGCCAATAACAAAGGGGAAAACTTGACAAATGAGGTGGCTTCTCTTCCATAAACTTAGAATTTTTCTCATAGTTCACCTCTTTAGATCTCGGTCCCGTTTCTTGCTAACTTAGTTAAGAAAATACATTTACTTTTTCTCCTTCCCGCTCTGCCTTCTTCCCCACCCCCACCTTGATCCTTTTCTCTTTATTGTTTCATTTTTCAGTCAAAATTCATGAGCTGAAGAACCATGCACCTGAATTATTTTATTAGGATATTTAGCTGACATTATTGTGAAAGATGAACAAAATACTAAGTGAAAACAAAGTCTTAGGACTTTCCTGGCGGCGCAGTGGTTAAGAATCCGCCTGCCTGGCCTTACACTTAGGTCTTTAATCCATTTTGAGTTTATTTTTGTGCATGGTGTCAGGGAGTGTTCTAATTTCATACTTTTACATGTATCTGTCCAATTTTCCCAGCACCACTTATTGAAGAGGCTGTCTTTTCTCCACTGTATATGCTTGCCTCCTTTATCAAAGATAAGGTGACCATATGTGCGTGGGTTTATCTCTGGGCTTTCTATCCTGTTCCATTGATCTATATTTCTGTTTTTGTGCCAGTACCAAACTGTCTTGATTACTGTAGCTTTGTAATATAGTCTGAAGTCAGGGAGCCTGATTCCCCCAGCTCCATTTTTCGTTCTCAAGATTGCTTTGGCTATTCGGGGTCTTCTGTGTTTCCATACAAATTGTGAAATTTTTTGTTCTAGTTCTGTGAAAAATGCCAGTGGTAGTTTGATAGGGATTGCATTGAATCTGTAGATTGCTTTGGGTAGTAGAGTCATTTTCACAATGTTGATTCTTCCAATCCAAGAACATGGTATATCTCTCCATCTATTTGTATCATCTTTAATTTCTTTCATCAGTGTCTTATAATTTTCTTCATACAGGTCTTTTGTCTCCTTAGGTAGGTTTATTCCTAGATATTTTATTCTTTTTGTTGCAATGGTAAACGGGAGTGTTTTCTTAATTTCACTTTCAGATTTTTCGTCATTAGTGTACAGAAATGCAAGAGATTTCTGTGCATTAATTTTGTATCCTGCTACTTTACCAAATTCATTGATTAGCTCTAGTAGTTTTCTGGTAGCATCTTTAGGATTCTCTATGTATAGTATCATGTCATCTGCAAACAGTGACAGCTTTACTTCTTCTTTTCCGATTTGGATTCCTTTTATTTCTTTTTCTTCTCTGATTGCTGTGGCTAACACTTCCAAAACTATGTTGAATAATAGTGGTGAGAGTGGGCAACCTTGTCTTGTTCCTGATCTTAGTGGAAATGGTTTCAGTTTTTCACCATTGAGGACAATGTTGGCTGTGGGTTTGTCATATATGGCCTTTATTATGTTGAGGAAAGTTCCCTCTATGCCTACTTTCTGCAGGGTTTTTATCATAAATGGGTGTTGAATTTTGTTGAAAGCTTTCTCTGCATCTATTGAGATGATCATATGGTTTTTCTCCTTCAATTTGTTAATATGGTGTATCACATTGATTGATTTGCATATATTGAAGAATCCTTGCATTCCTGGGATAAACCCCACTTGATCATGGTGTATGATCCTTTTAATGTGCTGTTGGATTCTGTTTGCTAGTATTTTGTTGAGGATTTTTGCATCTATGTTCATCAGTGATATTGGCCTGTCGTTTTCTTTCTTTGTGACATCTTTGTCTGGTTTTGGTATCAGGGTGATGGTGGCCTCGTAGAATGAGTTTGGGAGTGTTCCTCCCTCTGCAATATTTTGGAAGAGTTTGAGAAGGATAGGTGTTAGCTCTTCTCTAAATGTTTGATAGAATTCGCCTGTGAAGCCATCTGGTCCTGGGCTTTTGTTTGGTGGAAGATTTTTAATCACAGTTTCAATTTCAGTGCTTGTGATTGGTCTGTTCATATTTTCTATTTCTTCCTGGTTCAGTCTCGGCAGGTTGTGCATTTCTAAGAATCTGTCCATTTCTTCCAGGTTGTCCATTTTATTGGCATAGAGTTGCTTGTAGTAATCTCTCATGATCGTTTGTATTTCTGCAGTGTCAGTGGTTACTTCTCCTTTTTCATTTCTAATTCTATTGATTTGAGTCTTCTCCCTTTTTCTCTTGATGAGTCTGGCTAATGGTTTATCAATTTTGTTTATCTTTTCAAAGAACCAGCTTTTAGTTTCATTGATTTTTGCTATTGTTTCCTTCATTTCTTTTTCATTTATTTCTGACCTGATCTTTATGATTTCTTTCCTTCTTCTAGCTTTGGGGTTTTTTTGTTCTTCTTTCTCTGATTGCTTTAGGTGCAAAGTTAGGTTGTTTATTCGAGATGTTTCCTGTTTCTTGAGGTAGGCTTGTATTGCTATAAACTTCCCTCTTAGCTGGGATTACAGACCTAAGTGTAAGGCCAGACACTATCAAACTCATAGAGGAAAACATAGGCAGAACACTCTATGACATACAAGACAGCAAGATTCTTTTTGACCCAGCTCCTAGAGAAATGGAAATAACACAAATAAACAAATGGGACCTAATGAAACTTAAAAGCTTTTGCACAGCAAAGGAAACCATAAACAAGACCAAAAGACAACCATCAGAATGGGAGAAAATATTTGCAAATGAAGCAACTGACAAAGGATTAATCTCCAAGATTTACAAGCAGCTCATGCAGCTCAATAACAAAAAAACGAACAACCCAATCCAAAAATGGGCAGAAGACCTAAATAGACATTTCTCCAAAGAAGATATACAGATTGCCAACAGACACATGAAAGAATGCTCAACATCATTAATCATTAGAGAAATGCAAGTCAAAACTACAACGAGATATCATCTCACACCAGTCAGAATGGCCATCATCAAAAAATCTAGAAACAATAAATGCTGGAGAGGGTGTGGAGGAAAGGGAACACTCTTGCACTGTTTGTGGGAATGTAAACTGATACAGCCACTATGGAGAACAGTATGGAGGTTCCTTAAAAAACTACAAATAGAACTACCATACGACCCAGCAATCCCACTGCTGGGCATATACCCTGAGAAAACCATAGTTCAAAAAGAGTCGTGTACCAAAATGTTCATTGCAGCTCTATTTACAATAGCCAGGACATGGAAGCAACCTAAGTGTCCATCGACAGATGAATGGATAAAGAAGATGTGGCACATATATACAATGGAATATTACTCAGCCATAAAAAGAAATGAAATGGAGGTATTTGTAATGAGGTGGATGGAGTTAGAGTTTGTCATACAGAGTGAAGTAAGTCAGAAAGAGAAAAACAAATACAGTATGCTAACACATATATATGGAATCTAAGGGAAAAAAAAAAAAGGCCATGAAGAACCTAGTGGCAAGACAGGAATAAAGACACAGACCTACTAGAGAATGGACTTGAGGATATGGGGAGGGGGAGGGGTGAGATGTGACAGGGTGAGAGAGTGTCATGGACATATATACACTACCAAATGTAAAATAGATAGCTAGTGGGAAGCAGCCGCATAGCACAGGGAGATCAGCTTGGTGCTTTGTGACCACCTAGAGGGGTGGGATGGGGTGGGATGGGGAGGGTGGGAGGGAGGGAGATGCAAGAGGGAAGAGATACGGGAACATATGTATATGTATAACTGATTCACTCTGTTATAAAGCAGAAACTAACACACCATTGTAAAGCAATTATACTTCAATAAAGATGTTTAAAAAAAAAAAAAAAAAGAATCCGCCTGCCAATGCAGCAGACACGGGTTCGAGCCCTGGTCTGGGAAGATCCCACACTGCCACAGAGCAACTAAGCCCGTGCACCACAACTGCTGAGCCTGCGCTCTAGAGCCCGTGAGCCACAACTGCTGAGCCCTTGTGCTACAGCTACTGAAGCCCATGTGCCTACAGCCCGTGCTCTGCAACAAGAGAAGCCACCGCAATGAGAAGTCCACGCAACACAATGAAGAGTAGCCCCCACTCGCTGCAACTAGAGAAAGCCCGCGTGCAGCAACGAGGACCCAACACAGCCAAAGATAGATAGATAGATTAATTAATTAATTAATTAAAAAAAGTTTTAGACGTTGTTTCTCTTCATAAAATACTCAGTATTCTTATAGTACTCTCTAGCAGTCAACTATCAGTGTAACAGACCGCACCAAAAGTTAGTGGCATACCAAAATATTGTCATCGTGTTCAGATTGGTTGGTTGGGGTGGCTCTTCTCACGTGCCCCATTTTTTTGGGGCAACACATACCTCATTCTTCTGGAGCAAGTGGGCTACCCAGCTTATGTTCTTGATGAAGTTGCAGAAGTTCAAGAGGGCAAGCCCAACCATGCGAGCACATTTCATGTCTGCTTGCATGCTGTTTGCTAATATGCCATTGATGAAAGCTTGTCACATGGCCAAGCCTATCATCAGTACAACAAGGAAATATATCGTGTTTCTAGTGAGAGGAAGTGAGAAGTGGTAAAGGGTGTGGGTACAGAGATGGGAGAAGAATTGGGAGTCTACTGCAATGCAGGCTCTGTAAACTTTTCTGGGTTTTACATTCTTTTTTACATCTTACCTTGTACTCATTAACATATACACACAAAATTTTGTATTTTACCACTTTAGCTTAATATGATTTTGTAAAGATTAACTTCTGTATAGATTATATATTTGCTATTTAAAAATATACAGTTTGCTTAAATCAAACTGTGCTTCTAGGTTCATCTATATCAAAGGTATTTGTAAATACCTTTACAAATTAAAGAACGCAGAGTCATTTAGCAGACACCCTTTGTCCTTTGCCCTTTACCCTACCTAGAATTTGGACAGGATGCTGGAGGAGGAAACATTGAGTGACATTTAGTGACTGTCACATACGAATGTTTAGGGGGAAGACAGAAGATTTCAGCAGATCCTTTTTTTCTAGTGGTGACTTGTTTTCCATGTCATATCCATTGAGCTTTCTTTATTTCATGGTGCCATCTTACAGTTTTGGGGGACTTGTTTTAAGAAATGCAGAGATGTAGAGAGGAGCATGGTTCTTAATTAGGGAAGTTTAGGGGAAGGGTTTTGGTAGTAGAATCTTATCCTACCTCTTTTTCTCTCCAGTAGAGTATAGTCGATTATATAGATCAATAGAGTATAAACAGATTTAAAGCAAATGGGGGCAAGTGATCAATTTTATTTGGGATCTTTTATGACAGATTGGAAAATGAGATGATCCTTTTTTTCCTTGAATAGGGTAGAATTCCCCCTGGTGTAATATATCCACCTAGTGCTTGGCCTGCCAAAGGCATGTTTTTTCCAAACATCCTAGGTGCCTCAATGCTGGCTGACTTTAGGTAGAGAGAGCGATTAATAGGGCTGCCTGGATTTCATTTTGTGGTCTCATCCCCTAGTTAAAGTAGCCCAATGAATACCTGTTTTCCTTAGTTCTTCTTAAGTTTAGCCATAAGGCAGATCACTCCTTTTCTTGTTGGGAGGCATAAATTAGTCAGTGAAGAATGGGCTTTTAGAAACGTGAGAATGGAATAAGGGCTACCACAGTATGGTTCATTCTTCTTAAAAGAATGAAATTTATTCAATCTTTGTCAAGTTCTATTGTTTTTTTGTTTTTCACTCTAGTTTATTTTGTGTTTTCTGTTTTTTTCCCAAAGGTCATTTATTTTCTTGTCCTTGTATATTTTCAGATTTCATAGATAACACTTTTGGTTTTTCCCTTCCTCTAGCACCAGCAGACGTTTTTGAACCAGCTGAGAGAAATTACTGGGATTAATGATGCCCAGATACTACAGCAAGCCTTGAAGGTATGGCCTCTGTTTTGCAACATACAGTTTCTAGTACACCCTCATCTCCACTGCCTACCATATTTGAAACTTGAGTTTTTTAATTATACCATGGGTAGTAGTACAGATATAGGAAAGAACTTTTATAAAGTAAGAACCTTACTTAACATAACATACTGCAACTTCAAGCATGTTAGCTTTTAGCAGCCTAATGTTCCAAGATACCTTGGAGTGAAAGAAGACCTCTCCATGTGAAACACTTTTCATGCACAAAGGAGGGAAGTGAATCCAAGTGCTACTGGCTGGTTTTACCCAAGAGACATGATTTTAGAGTTTAATTGGGGGTGGGGGGCAGGGTGGGGTAGAGGAGGAGGAGGAAGAGGAGGTGGGAGAAAATTAATAGAGTATCAGAAGTTACATTTTTTTCTTCCAAGAAGGAGAAATATAAATTGGCTAACGTTCAATTAATTGCACCTTAAGAACATTCAACATCAAACTGTTTTATTATGCACTAAATGAAGGGCATGATTTTTGTTATATTTTATGTAGTATGCTCATTTCCACACAGTGGCACCCAGATGAGTCAAATCACATGGATATGCACATTGAAAGAGAGCAAGTGAATGAAAGATGTTCAAGAACTGGAAGTGCATTTTAAGTTTATTTATAGATTGCTGCCAAAGGCTAACAGCAGTACAGCATTTTTGCTGCTATGGGCATACACATAGCTTCAGTCCTTTGCAAGTTGCTCTGAGAGACAACATTAATTATATCATTTTTGATTTTGAGCCGAAAGTTCTTCATTTGTTTCTAGAAATAATTTATCTTTTGGATGATTGTAATCATAATCATCATAATTGTAGTGATAATAACTAGCACTTATTAAGCACTACAGTGCTATTCTAAGTACTTTTTGTGGCTAACTCATCCTCCTAATAACTATGACGTAGGTATTATTTTTATCCCCTTTTTAAAAGATAAGGAAACAGAGAAGTTAAAGTGACTTGCTGAAGATCACATAGTATGTGCAGGAGCTTGGATAGAAACCAAGCTGCCTGATCCCAGTGCCTCAGATAATTTCTGCTTTTACTGGAAGCTTTGCTTCAGCTTTTTTCCCCGTCAGGAAAACGATGAAACAGTACTGTTAGGAGCATTTTAATGCATGGTTATGATGCCACTGTAAGTATTTGGAGAGGAAGCAAAAGTGTTGTACCTCAATTTTTATGATTATGACATTTAGATGATTGCCAGTCCTTTCTTTATTCTGCTAAATATGATTAAATCATTCCATGTCTATT
The DNA here is from genome assembly GCF_028023285.1 of Balaenoptera ricei. Taxonomy (NCBI): domain Eukaryota; kingdom Metazoa; phylum Chordata; class Mammalia; order Artiodactyla; family Balaenopteridae; genus Balaenoptera; species Balaenoptera ricei. Next base: position 133,709,974 of record NC_082642.1, read on the forward strand.
TTCAGAAATTGCCTTTCCCGTTCTGTATCACTGAGTGTGGGGCTACACCCATTACTTTGTCAGGGCAAATTTGGGGAATTCGCTTTTTTATTTTTTTTTTTTAACTTGGGAAACACATAGTATATGCTAAATTAAATAAACGTAAAAAATTAAATTATTGTCCGCATTTCCTTTGAGGTAGGTTGTGTGACCATGGTTTTTTTTTTTTTCTTTTTAAACTTTTGTTTCAGTTACCAGTATCTGGGGAGGAAAACAGTGTACTTAAACCTTAATTGTTGCTCAATATAAATTTGTAAGATGTTTAATAATGAGTTGACTCTCTCAGCAATATACTGACAAGGAGTCTACTTTTGGGAGCCGCAATGTCATTGATCGATTTTAGCACTTTTACTGTATTTTATTTTGAGAATTTATTTATACCTCCAAAGTAAGTGTAGATCCCTGCTGCATTCAGTTTATTATTATTGTATGAGAGAGTATATGGAAAGCCCTTAGCACATTTCTTGGCACATAGCGTTCAATAAATGTTAGCCATTGTTATTACAATTATTTTACGACTAGTTTACTTATCTAACTATAGACTATGCTAAACCCATATTTTGGATGATTCATTTAAGAATCTTATAACGGTTGTGACAGATAACAAAGTTTAAAACAGCGGTGCTTTTCAGACTGCACTCTTACTTTTTTCTCTCCTCAAAGGCTGCTAGAATTGGAGTTAGGATGGGTTGGGGACTTCATTCTTCCAGTTGCTCAGGCCTCAAATCTTGGAATCATCCTGTTCTTTCTCCTTTTATCCCTCCCCACGTTTAATATAATAGCAAATAATGTTGGACTCTCTGCTTGTACCCATTCTCTCCTATAGTCTATTCCCAGCATACAGCCAGAGTAATCCTTTTAAAGTGTAAGTCATACCATGTCATTTCTGTCCAAAACCTTCCACTGGCTTCCTATTATGCTTCGTGTGTATGCTAAACTTCTAAAGGCCTACGTAGTATTGTGGGTTATGGCCTTCTGTTACAAAGATAACTTCATTACTAATATCTGGATTTCATAATGTGGTTTCAGTGAGCTGTCATAGAGCTAGCGTTATATTTATTGTTAACTGTGGAGAGAATATAGAGATAAGTGGGCAAGTCTCTTCTCATTTTGCTATTTCAAAAAATTCTTAGTTTTTTAGCATCTGTTTTCTTCTAAATTAACTTTAGAATAATTTTGTCCAGGTATACTTTTTCTTTTTTTTTTTAACATCTTTATTGGAGTATAATTGCTTTACAATGATGTGTTAGTTTCTGCTTTATAACAAAGTGTCCAGGTATACTTTTGATGAGAACTACATACAATTTATACATTTAATTTGGGTAGGATTTTCCTCTTGATAGTATTGAGTATTCCTAGGAGTTCTGTGTGTCTTTCTATCAAGCTTCAGACCATTTTGCTGTTTTCTTCTTATGAGTCTTTGATATTTGCTTGTTAGTTTGCCTCTAGGTAGGCATTCAGCATACACACTAAAGGGAATATCTTTTATTGTCCTTGTTTGCTGAAGTACTATTTTAAATATTTATTTTTCACCCTTTTATGTGGCCAGTTCCAGAAAACATTTTTTAGTTTGTTCATTTGTTTAGGAGTGTAAGTTATGATTGGATAATTAGTTATAGAATTGATTTTTACATTATATTAGTAGTTTTAATTAATAGAAAAAGGAATTACTATTTATGTAGTCTACTTTGTTTACAGTGAATTTATACTGTAAAATTAAGAATCACATAGAATAATTTTAAATCTGAAAATGATTTTTACTATTAGTATTAGTTGTTATGGAGAAAATTACATAATTATATGAGAATGTATAGAGTTATTCCAAAATATTTGATGTTCCGTTCTTGATATTTGAAGGATAGTAACGGAAACTTGGAACTAGCAGTGGCTTTCCTTACTGCGAAGAATGCCAAGACCCCTCAGCAGGAGGAGACAACTTACTACCAAACAGCGCTACCTGGCAATGATAGATACATCAGTGTGGGAAGCCAAGCAGATACGAGTAAGTTTACTTCTCTTTCTTAATATTTTAATTAGAATGTAATGAAAAATTTTTCTTGGAGCTGTGTTTTGTTTAAACAGAAGTGAAGAACAAAAAAGGAACGACTTCAGCTTTGGTTCTTTTTGGTGTAGTTGAAAGGCGCATATGTTTTTATTAGTTGCTATATTTGTTTTCAGTTGAGGAGTAAAAGGTTATATTTAAGTTGTATATCCTTTTATAAAACATATCATATCGTATTCATTGTTTTGAAATATGGAACATCTAAAGGTCTTACTCATTAAAGAAACAAAAGTTTCTAGAATTTTAAATGGGGCACAGTCATTTGTTTTATTGATGTTAAATGTTGGTAGAGATCTTAGTATTATTTTTGAAGATAAAGTATTGTTTCTAATTACTGATAGATTTACTGTTTAACAGAATTTTCCTTCCCTTAACTCCAACCCCTCTCCAGAATAAAGATCTTGGAAAAAGGCTTACTACAACATAACAAAATAAATAAATACACATATACACATACATACATATGGAAAATTTTACACGGGACTCTAATTTTTCTTCATAATATGAATAATTTATGCTTATATAGTTGAGTTTTGAAAAATATGTTCATTTATCTCTATCTCATTATGGTGTAATAACTGCATTATATAAAATGTAGGTATTTCTATGCATTCTGGATTTGAGAAGTTTGATTACTAACTTGTACTTAAAGAGAATTTTTGATTTTGTTTTATAGACTTTCTCAAAGTTAGGAAAAAACCAGGAAGATCCCATTCACATAGATGTTTATAGCTATTGATTGACATTAAATGCTGTTTAATGTTCATTGATAAAATATTTTAATTTCAAAATTTCAAGGTAATCTTAGTGTTTTTGCTCCCAAAATGGTCTTATGTCAGCCAAAGCTAGGATACTCCTATCTCACACATGTAATAGGTGATGGGAGAAGTTTTATGTATGTAAGACAGACTCAATTGCTGTGTCCAAGTTCAAGACAAAGTGTGGTTTGGCCCCTATCTACATCTCTACCTTCATTTTCTACTGTTTTCCTCCTCTCACTTTACACTGTGATAATACAGAATAGATTGGAAGTTCTCATTCACCCAGTGCTATTTAATTTCTTCTGTCTTTACACTTGTTGTTCCTTCTGTCTGGAATCCCCTCCAGCCTTTATCCTTAGCCTAATTTCTTCTGATGTTATAAGACTTAGCTTAAGAGCTGCTGGCTCTAGAATGTTTCCTCTAGCCTCCAAGGGCTTTTCTGACACCCAGAGCATACTTCTGTCTTAACAGGTACTGTGCTATTTTGAAATTACTTGCTGTGCCTTTCTTGCTTACCAAACTAAACTTAAAAGGGCAAGAGACCATTGGTAGTCCCACCATTATAATAGGATGTTATTGTTTCTCAAAAAGTGTTTGTTGAGTTGTTTTTGATAATATGTGTAAAAAAGCTGTTTTGAAACCATTGAACGTTCTCTTGAACAGGGTTGAGAAGCTTGTTATAAGAAGTTGGAAAAAAGAGAAGTGGTATAAATAGAGGAGGAATTAGTATGTGAGAATAACGTATCTTTCAAGGTTCTGAGACTTGGGAGGAAAATGAAATTAGGTAGAAAAAGGAAAAAAAGAAAGATTTTGACTGAAGACAGCTGGTTAAAATGGAGACAAAACTGAGTAAACATGGTGCAGTGTTCTAGTTGAAAGGATGGAAAGATTTTAGAACGATAGCTGTGAACTCAATATAGATGGTAGACTTTGAGACGTGGGACAGCATATATAGATTTGCAGGGGAGAATTAGGATTATAAGACTGTCATTAAAGATGATGTCTTATTTGCTGTGTGAAAATTAGAAAATATTGTTTAAGTCACATGTTAACACCTGTTAAAGACTTTTGACAAGGAATAGTGAAAATGTTATGGACAAAAAGAGAGATTTGATTAGGTGCTCTTAGGGAGAAAGCAACCTGATTTCAGAAAGCATGTGTCCCATTTGTTGATAATTGAAAAAAATTTTTTTTGTGTGTGTGTATGTGTGTAGCTCTCAGAAAATATGCACTAAGTGCTTTCATATTCCACTTGAAAGAAATGGTAGAGAGATGGAGTTTCTGGTTTCATCTTATTATCTTATTGAGCAAATTGCTTGTTGTTGTGGTTTCTTTGTTGATAAAATGAGCTATCCTTCTAACCAGGATGCTAATTCATATTTAATAATTGAATAATTTGGATAGTGCATTCATAAAGTTGGTTTGAGATTACTGAGAAAAAAACTTGTAGAAATATAGTGGGGTGATTGTATTATAATAGTATTAGTATTAAACTGAGAAAAATATAGCTGATGAGGTGACAGTAGTTCTTTTCTATTTAACAAATTTGTGCCATCTTTCATAAAGTTCGAAGAAGTACAACTGCCTTTAGGAAATAGTCTTTATTCAGCATTTAAATTTAGTAGTGCCATAATAATACTACAAGTGTTATGACACTTGTATAATACCAAGTGTTACAAGGTTTAAAACTGAGAAAGTAAGTAGATGTCATGCATTCAGCAGATTCTTTAAATTACTATGCTGTAATTGCTGAGGAGAAATGAAATCTCTGTATTTTTAATTCTTGGATGGGGTGGTAAAACATGGGAAGGATAGAAAATAATTATAAATGAATATATATATTCAAACTCAGGCCTCTTCTTGGAGAAAACTCTGTAAGTGCTGAAGGAGTGTGGAGTATTGGAGTGATCAGAGTGTGAGGAAGTTTTCAAGGGATTGTTCTAGATATAAAACCCTTTTTGAGCATTTTCTCAATTTTATGTGAAATGCATTGTTACTTGAAAATTGACCATAGTCGAACTTAATTCTTGCAAATATGGTAAGGGTTTTTATTTTTTCAATTTCTTCTTCTTTTTTTTTTTTTAAGTATAAAGTCTGTTACAACCAGGCTAAAGCATAAACAAAGCCTTGCTAACTTTAAGTGTGTCATCTGTTGGTTGTAGTGCTGACAAAACATCTATATTTTGAGATAAAAGTCTCTAATGCTAAATATATAATGGTTCTTTATTGTTATAAGCTAGAATATAGCTTATAACTGAAGGTCTCTTTTAGAAGATCTAAAATACATGTTTTTTTGATGACTAGAAAAATTTAGCTTTCAAACTAATATCCCATAGAAGTCACTTTTGGGGTTGCTGGGAAATTTTCATATACCCAAGTATATCAGAAGAGAAAGCAAATTATGTCACTTGATTAGAACACATATTTGTGAACTTTAATATTGACGGAGTAATTACATTTTCAATTGTTGGCCTTCTCAGTGTATTTTTACCTTTCATTTTTGAGAGAAAACGGAAACATTTCAAGGAAAGCTTGTACTCTGCATAATAAGGAATTAGAAAGTATTGCTTTGGTAACATTCCATACTGTAATATAATACTCTGTTGAATTCTGGGAAAAGACCCAAACCATTTTGTAGTACTGTTAGCAAAAATTTGAGGCACCTTTTTAAATTACTTATATCTCCTGTCTAGACTGGATATTGTGAATTGTCAAATGAGTGCCTCCTACCTCTCGCTTAAATGAGAAATAAAATTACTGTGTTAGGAGTTTTGCAGTTAAAAATGCAAAGGGAACTAGGAAACAATGCAAGATATTGAGATATCATAGGTGTATTTAATAATCAGAGAAGAGATTGTGTGAAGTCTTTGTGTCATGGCAAACTCTGTCATAGACATGACCATATAAGGCTTTTGCCCAATTTGAAATCAAATAGTAATATTCTTTCTTTCATGACCATTAAATTCTTTTGAACTTCTTTAAAACAGGAAAAAAAAACGGTATATACCCACCAGAACGAGATGTGCTACAATTGAGCAATCAAAGTATGGATCAAAAGATAAGAGGGATTTGGGTAGGTAATTTTAACACAGAAAATAATGCCGCATATTGGCTTAAGTTTTAGAGAAATTAGTATCACACATTGGAGTGAGTGTTAAGTGGTAGACCCTTCAAAAATGTAGAATCACTGTATTTTTTTTTTTTTAAGACACACTGTATTTTTTTCTTTTATCCTTCAAAAGAACTTGAATTATTTGGTAAGGATTGCATAGAAAGTGAGAAAAATGTTGAAGTTCTGTCCTAGAACTCTAATCTTGGTTATATTGCTTGGCTAGCCTAAAAGTGATTTAAAGCACATTTCATAAATAGATCCCAGTCTAGTGCTCTCATCCCTGCTGAGGGCAAATCACTTATGTTAAGCAGTTTAGGATTTTATTAATTGAACACTGATATTTTTCCCATTCACCAAATTTGTTAAACAAGCATCTGCAGATAGAAAAAAAAAAATTAGTGAAATGGAAGTTAAGTCTTTTTCTGTAGAGATTTCTAATGCATAAAACTATTTTGATGATTCACCAAAAGTCAATGTTAAACTTAAAAATGAGATGCTACAATGGTATGAAAATTACTTGTAACTGATTGGATGCAATTAGACTTACATTCTATATTAGACATACACTGTAGAATTACTTGTATAACTTTATGAATTTTCTTTAACTTTAGGACAGAATGATGGCCATGGGCCTTTGCACTTTTTGTTGACTAATATAGAATGTTAACTTTTAATTTTTTCCAAGTTGGAAAACACAGTAAAATAGATGACAAAAATCAAGAATGGCTCCTTTATTATTACTTTCCTTACTCACTAATGCTGCCATTATAAATTTAGCAGCTATTATTAAAAACAGAGCAAGACCATTTAGAGCTGAGCTGTTCAATACAGTTGCCAATAGTTACATGTGGAGACTTAAATTTAAACATAAAATTAAGTAATACTGAAACTCAGTTTTTTCCATTGCCATACATACATTTAAAATGGTCAATAGTAGTCACATGTGACTAGTAGCTACCTTATTGGACAATACGGATAATAGTACATTTCCATCATCACAGGAAGTTCTATTGGACATCACTGTTTTGGAGAATCTGAGTTTAGCAATGAGAAGATTGGAAAAGTAGGAACATGTTAAGAGAACTGACTGACGGTAGGGGAGAATGGGAGAGTGGGATGAGCAACACAATTTACGTTGCTTATGTCTTCTTGATTTTAAGTATTCCTTTAACATGATACTTTATTATGCTATTTGTCCTTTTACTAGAAAAAATTTTGGATAAAGTATATATTCTCAAGTATTCTAACTAGTGCCACTGTGGAGATGACTCATTAATTTTTATTTCTATTCCATAGTCTAGATATTAACCTTTATTTGCTTAACAAATATTTATTGATTGCCTAATATGTGTCAGGTACTCTTTTAGGCCATTAAAAGATCAAAAAATGTCTCCGTTTACATGGAAAGACAGACAGTAAACAATAAATAAATATTGTCAGATAATAGTAAGTTCATGAAGAACAATAGAGCAGGGTAGAGGGACAGAGGCTGGCAGGGGTGAGGTTGTAGTTCAGACATGGGGTGTGCTATTTTAGATGGAAGGTTGGTTGGGAAGTGTCTCATTTATACAGATACCTGAGGAAGTGAAGGCGGGAACCTCAAGGATGTCTTAGAGAGGTGTGTCCCAGGCTGGGGTCTTGAGGTAGGAGTATGTTTTCGGCTCAGGAGGTGAATGGTGAGGACAACAACCGTGGTTGAAGCAGAGTGAGAGTGGGAATGGTATTTTTCTCATTTCCAATCTGCTGACCATCTCTTTCTTCATATTTGCTTTTTTCTCTTAAGGGTATCCCTGTCCTTTTGGTGGGCCAGAGAGTTTTTCTGCTCTGGTACCTACTCTTATTACAACTCTTCTCAAACTCTTATTCAGCACTTTTAACTCCTCTAACTCCCAAAACAGTTATTTCTACTCATATCACTCCCCTGCCTAGAAATCGTTGCTGGTGGTAAATATAAGCTTGGCTTATTAAAAATAAAAAAGTGTTTTCCCTAGGTTTAGCCTTATGTAGGTAAGGAAAATAATGAAAGAACTTTTTTTTTCTAAAATAAAAATCTTTGCGTATATTCAATTAGATTATGGGCTAAATTGGCTCTTGTGAACTAACTTGGAAGCCTCATGTCATTTTATATACCATTTTCATGAGAAAAACTGAGTGATAAACAATTCATACATTTGAAGTCTAATTTATTGTTAAGTTGATGACTTTCTGTGTTTTGGAGTTAGCAGAGAAATGTTTGGTAGTTGGTGTGTAAGTTTTTAGAAAGTGGAAGATTTATTAGGGTGGATGTTATGTTTTGGTATATATATTTCTGACTTTACAGGAAAAAATGTTTTATTTTGGTCAATCTTGAAATGTTGTAGATTACTGTTCATAGGCTTTTGTAACGTGATTTTCTACAGTGTTATTCAACTGGCACTAACACACTTGTGCCCTTGAATTCTGTTCACACTAATGCTAATACTAATACAGGAGGGAGGATTGGTTCAAACAAAGTTTGGTGTTTTACCAAGGTCCTCCCTTGGCATTGACAGAAAAATATTCATAGTACTTTGGTACTTGGATGGAATTTTTACAAAGGCTAAGTTTTTATAGTTGACTTTTGCCAATTAGAAATTGTTTACTGCTAAGCTTATTCTCTGTTCCTTTTTGAATAAACACATAAGAAAATCATAGAGGGCTATTTTATAGTTTATTACATATTTTACAGAAATCATTCTATTAAACTCCTGAAAAATAAATTTAGGATTAACCATTCTATTAAAATAAAGTTTTATTTTCTTAATATCTGTGCTTAAAATCATATGTATTTGGTATGTGAGTAGGTTATAATAATTCAAGATTTCTATATTGTTCTAAAATGACCTATGGAAAGAAGAAGCTTTATGAAGTAATGGGAACATCATGGAGAAAATTATTGTAATTATAGTGAAACTACAAATAATAAATAAACCTTCTCCATCGCTTAAAGGAACAAATCCCAGCTTTTCAGTTAAGAACTGATAGTCTGTGGTCAGCTAACCTTTCTAGCATTAAAGACTATAATTGCTTGTTTCTTCCTCTCATCATACTTATAATACTTCTGACACCAGATATGTGAGTTTTTTCCCCCCACACACTACCAATTCTCCAACAGCAGCTGGGTGTTCTACAATGCTGATACCATCTGCCTGGAGTTAGCATCAGACCCCACAGGCTAAATGCTCAGTCCCATAAGATTGCCCCTACCTTAGACACCAATCACAAGTAGTGGGTCCCCAGGTTACCCACATTCTGTCTGACTTGGCTACAACAAATTGGGGGTTCTCAAGACCCCCTCAAGTTTGATAATTTGGTATAATGGCTCATAACTCAGGGAAACACTTACTTTTACTGGTTTATTATATAATAAAGACTATGATAAAGTATGTACAGCCAGATGGAGAGGTATATAGAGTAAGGTCTGGAAGGGTCCCAAGCCAGGAGTTTCTGTCGTGTGGAGTTGGGGTGCACCACCCTCCTAACATGTGGACATGTTCACCAACCTGGAAGCTCTCCAAACCTTGTACTTTAGGGATTTTTATGGAGGTTTCATCAGGTAGGCCTGATCGATTATTAACTTAATCTCCAGTCCTTATGTCTCCCTGGAGGATGGGAGGTAGGGCTCAAAGTTCCAAGCTTCTCATCAGGGCTTAGTCTTTCTGATGACCAGTGGCCCACCCTGAAGCTAGTTAGGAACCCACCAAGAGTCACCTCCTTAGAGCAAAATATGTTCCTATCAAGCTAGGAAATGCCAAGTGATATAGGAGCTCTATGTCAGGAACTGGGTCAGAGACCAAATATTAGAACAGAAGATGCTCCTAGTGTCTTATCTTGCTCTTTGAATGGATTGTTTATCCATGCATGATTTAATAACACAGCACATTGGTAATTTGGCAAAGGTTTCCTTCCAAATGTTGGAAGAAAGTCTACATTATAAAACAAATAGAAATTGTTAATATCACTTGATTTCACCAGAAAAGCGTTTAAGTATTGGGAAGATGTCAAGCTCATAGTGGTAGAAACAAGTTTTCTGAAGTTTCAGTTTTTGCTTGAAAATTCCATGCTAATCATTGGCAACAAATACTCTTCATTTGTTCTTCAAGTGACAGGCTCACTTTATTTTTCAGAAAATGTCTGCCAAATACTGACGTCTGAATAATCATAGTTTGTAGTTTGTCAGTTGTTCTTTCAAGTAAAAATAGTGCTCCATGAAAAAAAATCAGTTCAGCTTGCAACTCAAGCAGTGTACTAGTGTTTTCTTTACCAACAGCATACTTTGGATATAGAGCAGAAGTACTATGCATACTTTCTATTTTGTCACATAGAATTAAAAGAACATGTAAAACAATGTTTGTGATTTAATAAAATTAGTTTCCTCATTTTATCAAGGATTTAAGAGAGACTGGCTTTTTTTTTTTTGAATAATGGGTATGCATAGTTGTAATGTAATTAACTTGATGCTACTGCCTTGATTTGTGCTAAGATGCTGTGGTTTTATGCACTGTTGTTTTGCATAATCACTGCAAATGTGACCCCAGTAGGAAAGGCACATAACATCTTAGTATTATTATGAGAGTATTTTTTACTTAAGGAAACCCTTCCTTCATAGGGTCATTGGGATCCCAAGGATCCATGGATTACACTTGGGTACTGCTAGTATGGAGGAAAGACCACTGGACTTAATAGTTTGAAGACTTAAATTTGAAGCCTGTGTACCATTCTTTATTATACTATTAGACTTCATTTCTTGCAACTTCAGTTATCTCATTTATGAAATAGGGTTAAAAGCATCTTGCCTAGTTTTTTGCTTTTGTGTTGCTTGAGTTACGACTGCTAAATTATGAAAAGTTTTAAGTATAACTTGTTGCCATTTCTACGTGAGTTCTGCTCTAGCCAGTTTGGTTTACTTGTCAGTCATGAAACAGTAAACACTCTAGATAGTTCCAAAGAAGAAATTTAATACTGGGAACTAGGTTCTTAAAAAAAAATCAGTGGAAGCAATGGAGGAAGGATCTCTAGCTCAGCTTTCTGAAATGACTCCTAGATTCTTGCAGGACTGGCCAGCCAGGGAAGCCATTCTGTCTGCCACAGTCAGGAAGATAATGAATCAGGAGACTGCCTTTGGGGGGTTCAAGAATGTACATAGCTCTATAGCTGCTGCCCAGGGAACAAGCAGCCAGGATTAGGTAACTGCCACTGAGCTGTGCCTGGGCATTGGAGTGCAGAGTCTGGTTACCACTTCTATTCTATCTTTTGACATACCTGAAGCTGTAAATTGGATACTGGATTGCTACTGTGGAACGGCCCACATCAGTTCAGTCATGCTGGAGAAAAACAGCCAAAAGCAGCAGGATAGTGGCTTCCCCCCTCAAGTCTGCCTTCCAAATCTCATGCTAATGCATCCGATTGGTGGAACCTAAATTTTATCCAGAACCATAACTGCAGGTGAATCAGGAAAATAGGTTTGTTTGTTTTAATCTTTTCAGCTTCTGTAGTTGTAGAAGGCACACAAGGAGGATGAGAGATTGGAGTCTGAGGGCTAATTGATCGTGTCCCCAAAGCCTGTTTTTCTGCTTCTTTGTGATTTTCAAGTTATTTTCTTTACTTCCATTATTCTCTCTTTACTCATCCAAGTTCTAGTCATTATTTAATGACCATGGTAGTTCTCGTTTTTATGAGGCCACTTCATGCCTCTCCAGTCCTAGCTTCTTTATCAATATTTCCGCTGGACTGAATGACTACACCCAGGTGATATCCATCTACAGCTGTGGTTTGGTGGACTTGGAATTTGTAAACCAGAATTAGGAAACCTTTGGCCTGCTGACGTACGTATGCATGCGCCATCATTTCACTTGCTCTATAACTCTGTTGCACATTCTACTTGACTGAATTTTTTGGACCCTACTTACTACATTTTTGTGAGGTTTTGTTATACTCTCTAAGAACATTAAAAAAATCTTCCGTGGCCAACTGTTATTTTTAATATTTTTAATATTCTCATAAGCTGCTGTTTGGAGAAAAAAGTGTATATAACAATAGAAGTAGACTTTTGAAACTATCAGTATACTTTATTTTTTATTAAGTGCAAAATTTTTTTTTCTAGTAGTTATATATAACTACTAGATGTAGCCAGATGGTAAAATGCAGACACTTTATCTCCCATCCCCAACCCTTTTGTTTGTTTCCCTCTTATAATATTCTAAGATTACAGAGAAAAAAATTAATTTTAACATGTCTCGAATACAAATAAACAAAATGATTATAAAACTTGTCCAGAATACCAACCAGCATAATCCCAACTATGAAAAGATAAGGTAGTAACAGCTATACTTCTTTCTCTTTCTCATCCCATTATTTTGTAATATCCTACTTAACAACATGTTATGGTCTATCATTGTTTAAATGATAATAGGAGTATTACTGACATCTTTTGAGATAAGGAAATAAATCGATGTATATTGGGAAATTGGATTAAAAATCAGTTTTTTTGGATGTGGTAATAGTTGTAGACTTTATTCTTTGGAAGAAGAACACTTACAGCATCTAACTACTTTATTTTATTCTAACAAAGGAAAACCTGTCATTTACTTGCATATTTTTCTTTTTTCTGAAATGAAAACTTTTTTTTTAATTAAAAGGAATGCATAGAACAGAAAATAGAAAGTGAAAGATCCTTATACTTCCTTCTCCCCATAACCCTCCTCATCAGAATTAACCACTGTTAACAGCTTCATACATTCGTCCAGACTTTAAAAGTGTATATAAATATAAATATATATGGTCAATTAGTTTCTGAAACATAGTTTTTGAGAGCTCATTTAATTATTATACTTTGATAAATGTCTAGGTAGTATAGCCGACTGTAATGTGTGTGTATTTGGGTTAACTTCAGAAAGCATATATGTAAATGTTTAATTATGTTGGCTTCAATTTTTGTTGTTAAAGAACCTGTTTTTAGCAATCTTTCTGCTTATTAGCTTTTAATCAGAGACTTCATAGTAAATATTGAGATTCCTCTGTAATGAAAAATATTTATACTCTTAATTGCTTTAGGTATATTTTATAGAGAAGAACATTAAATTTCAAAGTATAACCAATTTAAAAAGTGTTTGCATTCTCTTCAGAGAGGCTCTTATACAGAATTAAGTTGGTGCTGACTTTGATTGGAAAGGGTATATTGGGTATAAAATCTCCATTATAAGAATTACCTTTCATTTTGTTTGACTTTTAATTTTGAGAAAGATAGTTTTGCTTTTCAGATGTGATTGATCTCACTGGAGATGATAAAGATGATCTTCAGAGAGCAATTGCCTTGAGTTTGGCGGAATCAAACAGGGCATTCAGGGAGACTGGAATAACTGATGAGGAGCAAGCCATTAGCAGGTAAAAATATAATTTGTATAAAGTAGATATAAATACTATTTATAATAGAAATAATAATTGACTTTAATTTGAAGAGGCACAAATATATACTTTGCAATTCTAAATAAACTATTAATAAACTTAGTATTGTTTTAATATTTTATGTAACCCAGAATTTCTTATTCTAGATCCAATTGCATTTGAAACTTAGATTGTTTTTAGGATTTTGGAGTGACGTTGTGGGGCATTAAATTTAGGTATATATTTTAATATTTCTTTGATTTTTTTTCTTCCCCTAATTCCTTTTAGATACATTGTCCAATTCAATTTATAGTCATTTATGGCCAGGGTCAAGAAACTTTTTTCTGTAACATGCCAGTGGTAAATATTTTAGGCTTTGTCAGCCATCTGGTTTCTGTTACATTTGCTCAACTCAAGTGTTGTAGTGTAAAAGCAGCCATCGATAATGCATAATTTAATGAGTGTGGCTGTGTTCCAGTAAATCTCGATTTACAAAAACAGACGGCCAGCTGGATTTGGCCCATGGGCCATAGTTTGCCAACTTCTGATCTATGATATGATAGTATATTTATAGGTTTTTTTTTTTTTTTTAAAGAAATAAGCAAGATTCCAAGATGTGTGATGGAATGCATCTTTTGATTTAATTACCAAAACTTTTTAGTTTGAAAAAATTTGATCCACCAAAGGATTAAATAAGTTTGATTTAAAAAAAAAAACTTTAAATTATAACTAAACATAATCTTCTAAAAAACTCTTTGGAGCCAATGGTAACTTTATCTTACTGAAGAAGAAATTTATCTTTTAAGAGGTTAAATGATTTTCCAAAGGTACACAGCTAAGATGGGTCTTATGACTCCAGTGTTCTTTTCCCCTGTTAACAGAGTTGTTTGGTAGCAGAATGTACCAGCTTTCTTAGATAATTTCCCTTGGCACAATATTAATAGTACATTTCTTTCTGAGTAATCTGAGATTACCGTAGGAGATGCCTCAAAATGCTATGTTTAGCAAAGGCACATAATTTTTTGTAGTAATACTTTTTAATGTCTTTGTTACTTTGGAAACTGCTTTGTATAATAAGATATTAAGATGGCAAGACTTAATTAAAATTCATTATCCTCTTTCGTTGTGGCTAATATCATTTAATGCCAGTAATTTTAAATGAAAACCAAAAGTACATGTGCTATTTTTAGACATTTTATTTAGGCTTATTTTTTGAAGGATTTGGAGAAACTATAAAGTTAGATTTTGTCTTATAAAAATGAATTGGAATGAAATATTTGTCTTGAATAATTATAAAATTTGATAATACTTAAGCTTTATGAGAAATATTTTAAACATGAAATACATCAGTTGCAATTCATATTTAAGGGGAATGATAATCTAGTATGTGAAAAAGAGATTATAAAATAGAATATATACTATGATACAAATATTTTTAAATGTATATATATTTAGATATATGTTAGTTTATATTAGTACATAAATAGAAAAAAGTCTGGAGGATTATATACCAAGTAGTGTCAGTAGTTTTGTATCCTGTGCTTTCTAATTAAAATAACATAATAATTAGATAATCAGTAAAAAAAAAAAAAATAAAAGTTAAGGAATTTAGATTATTCCTAATCTCTATTACATACAATATATGTTATATATTCTTTAAGATACTAATTTTTGTCCAAGTGGAAAAAAAACTCATTAAGATAATGCCCTTTTTTTCCCTTGATCTTTTAATTTTAATAAACTCTTAAAATAGTAAATATTTTGCAAGTATTTGTATTGTAGATAGCATTGCAGAGAATTGGTATAGTGTAATATGACAAAATTTTATGTAAAATTATACTCAGAAGTAAAAAAAATATTAATTTACTGTTGCAGAATGTAATTTTTTTCCTTGATATGCGTAGATTTTATAATATATAGTTAACAAAAAAAGTTAACTGCAACATTCAGTAAATAAGCACATTTATATATCATATTGTATTAGAAATAAGGGAACATGAGAATTCTAGTTAAGCATTTGACAAATATAACATTGCATGAGTTTTATTAAGGCTTAGACTCTAAATTCAAAAGGGAAAATGATGAATTTTTTAAGGAAAACATTTATATATTATGCTTAAAAGTAAATTTATTTGTTCATTACCTAGTAAGTTCAGATGACAAAATCTTGCCAAATAAAATCCTAGAATCATTTAACTATGGTTGTATTTCAGTAACATACTTTAATATGAATTCACACATTTGGAATACTGAGTTATTGTGTATAACTAGATGAGATAAAACCTTTTTACATCTTACAATCCTGTGTTCCGGCACCCATAAATTTCATGGTAAAATTTCTTAAGTTGAACATTTTAGAAGTGTACTTCTTAATATAATTACTTCATTTGGAATACTGAGTTATTGTGTATAACTAGATGAGATAAAACCTTTTTACATCTTACAATCCTGTGTTCCGGCACCCATAAATTTCATGGTAAAATTTCTTAAGTTGAACATTTTAGAAGTGTACTTCTTAATATAATTACTTCTTAATGTCAGGATTGGATGCATTTATTATAATTATCTTAGTTATCACTGCACAGACAGGGAACAAGTAGAGTGTGGATAGTAGAAATTTGTTAATAAACTGCATTGTGGCTAGTTTGTGTCTAGCATATTTGTTGTGAAAATGGCTTGCCTCATGAAATGACTTTGAATAAGTTGGGTAGAAGGTAGGGCTAGGTTCTAGTTAAAATTGTTACAAAGAGCACACCTTCAACAGTTTCAGGAAACATGGTAGACTAAAACAGATTTTCTAGTGGAAACAACCAGAATGTGTTGTTTCTGTTGGATGTAAAATATTTTAATATCTCTTGAAAGTATTATAGAATTGTTAAGATAGTAAGGGCTATAATCAGACTAAATCAAAGTGAAAGCTGGAACCCAAAGAAGTAAGTTCGGAATGCTGAAAGTCACTTTTTGACATGATGACATTTGCTTGTGTGTATAAATTTGAATTTCAGTTTTGATATCCTTGTTGAATGTGGGAAAAAGAAGTTAAAGGCCATTGTCTATATTAGGTGGGAAGCTTTAACAGGAAATCATTCCCCTCATAAAGTTATGTCAGTGGATGACATATTCACAATAAGGGTAAATCAGAACTATCCCTCCTCTGAAACCCCTATAATACTACAAAGACAGTTGCCTTAGCTATGAGGAGTGTTGTTGGAGGGGATGAGATTTGCCCATGAGAAGTTGTACCATGTTTGTACAGCTGAAATTTGTGTCACTTTAATGATTCAATAAATCTTTACTTGAAAAAGGACTGTGAAAATATCTTCTAGAAATGAAAGTAAGAATTACTACAGTAAAAAAAAAAAGAAAAAGAAAAAACAGAACACAGGTTTAATAGCAGATTAGAAATAGCTAAAGAATGTATTAGTAGACTGTAAGCTATATGAGAAGAAATTATCCAGTGTGTAACAGATAGCTAAAAAGATAAATAATATGGAGAAAGGTTGAATGACACGGAGAATAAAATGAGTAGGTCTAACATACATTAATCGGTGTTACGGAAGAAAAGGAGGGAGTGAGTCAGAGGCAAAATTTAAAGCGATAATCACAGAATTTTTTAGAAGTGAAGAGATAACTTGTAATTTCATGAGCCAACAAATCCCAATCAGAAAAATGAAAAGAAACCCATACATAAATTCATTATAGTGATACTCCAGAATACTTAAGACTGGGAAAATCTTAAAATTACTAAGAGGAAAAAGGTAGAATTATCCTAAAAATAGTGACAGTGAAAGTGACAAATGACACAAATTTACATAGCAGTTAGACACATGAAAATAATAAGTTGGACAAGTTAAAAGTGGACAAGTTGCCATGTTGGGTATGATGATAGATTATAGCAGTGGTGGTAATCTTTGTGGTGCAAGTTTGATGAGTCACCTCATTGGAGAACAGCCACCACTATATATCCAACACAATGGCTAAAATTAAAAAGACTGACAATATCAAATGTTGGCAAGCATGTAGAGCAGTTGGAAGTGTCATATATTGTTCATAAGAATGTATAATCATATAGCCACTTTGGAAAACTGGGAATTTCTAGTGTATTTCAACATATATTATGCTAGAACTTAGCATAGCCCACGTTTCCACTTCTAGGTATAGACCCTTGAGAAAGAAGCACATAGTGCCTTTACTGATAATAACTAAAAACTGTAAACAACCAAATATCCGTAAGAGCAGAATAGTTAACAGTGGTTGTATATTCACACAGTGGAATACTAAACAATGTAATGGAAAACATTTTCCTGGTACTTTAAAAAATGTGGAGGAATCCACAAAGCAACATGTTGAGTGAAAGAAACTTGACACAAAAGAGTAACTGCTGTGTGATTCCATTTATGTGATGTTTAAGGACAAGCAGAACTAGTTTATTGTGGTAGAAGTCAGAATGGTGATTATCTGAGAACTAGAGAGACACTATTGGTTGGGAAAGGGCATGAGAGAATTTTGGGGAATAATAGAAATTTTCTATATCTTGGTCTGGGTGGTGGTTACATGGGGGGTGGTATTCATTGGTAAAAATTTCACTGAACTATACATTTAGGGGTTGTGTATCTTATTATATGTAAATCACCTCAATAAAATACTCTTACCAAGAAAAGATGTATTTAGCCCTGTTGGTTGATAATCAGTACACAAAATGTTATGTTTTTATGTATAAGAAGGAATGATAAGGAGAAAATTTTAAAAGCTACCATTTATAACACACAAAACTATTAAAGACCAGGAATAAATCTAATAAGAAGTGTGCAAAAACTTCTAAGAAGAAAATTATTAAATAACACTGAGACATATTAATGAATATGGAAATAATTGGAAATGTATTGTGTTTCACAAATTGGAAGACTGAATATTGTAAAACCGGTCAGTTCTCCTTAAATTAACTTACGGGTTTAGTGCGATCACAATCAAAATACCAATAGATTTTTTTTAAAGGAAATGTAGAAGATGAATACTCCCTTCCTCCCTTCCTCCCTCCTTCCCTCCGTCCCTTCCTTCCTCCTTCTCTTCCTCCCTTCCACCTTCTTTTTTCTTTTCTTTTTGGTTGATCTGTATAGCTTAAATGATATGCATGTTTTCCAGTGAGTATGTTGCTTGCTTGAAATAGACTTAGATGATCCAAAGTGAAATGTTTTCTATAATGCAATTTAAATAACAATACAAAAGAAAACAAGCAAAAAAAAAAAGCCCTCAAAATCAGCACGATAAAATTCTACTAGGAACATGAACACTTACCATAAGTAAGTGCTTTAAAGATTCACTCAATACAGTGTGTGGAAGGAAAAGAGACAGCAAAACATTTTGTCATCTTTTTATATTGTTGAATGCCATGGTCATGACTGGTGTTGAGAAGATAAGGTGATTGTAGTTGGGGTTGGTATTTGTGGCTTTTGGGCTTGCCTTTTTCAGTATGCTACATTTTGTTCTAAGCTATTTCTGAGCTCTGAGATTTGCAGTGTTATTTTTTTATTCTCTCTCTCTACTTGCAGCCTTAATATCTGAAATGTAGCTATTGGCATACTTTACACTTTAAAGCTTGGGTAGAATCATTGGCTTCACTTTGTTTGGTGAGGCCAGGGAAGGAACCCTTATGAGGACTTGGCTTTATATAAAGCTTATATTAATATGCCAGGACTGGACTATAGAAAAGGACAAGGGCTTGGGAATGGAGAGCTCATATTTGGGCTAGAGGTTGGGCTTTTGCCAAAAAAAAAAAAAAAAAAAAATGACAAAGAGATAGCAACATCTAATATTTTAATCTTCCATCTACTTCAAACACTTGTTTAGCCCCCCCCCCCTTTTTTTTTTTTTTTTTTAATCATGTATGCTCTAGGGATGAAACAAATCCATGTTTCTATCCTCTGGATGCTGATGGGAGAGACTGGTTGATTAATAATTTTGTGCAGTGTAATAAATGTGTTTATAAAGTCTTTTAGGAGCCAGGAGGAAGTGGTAGGAGGAAACCTACTGGAGCATGTTGTAAGTCCTTGGTGATTAAAAAACTAAATGTGTTATAAGCTGTAAATCAAGATCACAAAGTCATGGCATTCTTTCATCCACTATTTTTAGTACCATAATTCTACCATATTACCATATGTTTAAGGAATATTATAATAAATCTACTTCTTTAAAACTCATGCTTTTATTATAATGAATGATGATCTCTTACCATATGACTGAATTGAGTTATAAGAATATTTAATTATATACATTTAAGTATGTATACCCACCCACCAAAAATAAATGTGGTTTAGAAATGGATACTTTAAAAAAATTTTATATCTTAGGTCACTTTGAGAAACAGTGAACATGTATGTCTTAAGCTCTAGTCAGTTATTACAGTTTGTATGTAATTTTACCTCTGTAAAAAGTTTTATGGGAATGCTGGAGAGGTGGTATCTTCAGTTTATATCCTTGACTTTCTTTCCCTCCTCTTGTAACAAAAAGTGCAGGTAAGCTGCTTGGTCCTAGAAAGTACATTTGATGCCATACATTCTCCCAAAAGTAGGCAAGGGAACTAAAAAGCTTATATTATCACATTAATGTTTTCATACAACATGAAAATCAAGAGATGTATTTTCTTGGTGGGAGGGGGCTGAAGAGGAGGGTACCTGAACTGACTGTATCGAAACATTCAAAAAATACTTTCTGGTTTTTAGTTTTTAGTAATCTTAACTAGATCTGGAATAAGAAGAATGTCATTATCTCAGGGGAGTCTGGATTGTAGATTTGGGATGGGTTGTTGACACTTGTGGGGAACAGGAGACCTAATTTTACTCAATATGGTCTTGAGGCTGAGTCTCATTTTGTTATTAACTTCATGTGACTTATTTTTATTTTTTCAGTTTTTAATTTTTATTTATTTTTTTTAACCTCTATTGGAGTACATGTGACTTATTTTTAGACTTTAATTTTTGTAGACTGGGTGCATTTTGTAGAAATCAGGTCTTCTCAGGTTTTCCATGACTTGTCTGTGTGACCTGTTTCCTGGTCACTATGATACAAATGATCTGGTGTGTTGGCATTGAAAAGGGTTATTTCTAATTAATATTTTATTATAATTAGAAGTTTAAAAATATGTAATGGTAGAGGACCATCCACCTAGAAGATTTAGGAATGAGTGTAGTTCTCCTTGTTCTCCTTCACTTTTGATCAGTTTATGCTTTTGGAATATACTGTAGAGTTCTCTTTTTTAATGGTTATTGTACATGCCCACTGGTGCTAATCAACTGCTGATGCCTCTTCTGTCTCTTATATATGACCACTGGTGCTAATTCTTCTTTCCTGTTTGTGGTATTGTTGCTACTTCACCCAGAACCCATTGCTTGTGTTAGTTCATTCATTTCTAATTACCAATATAGAAATAAGGTTCCTTTATTTATACTTTTGGATATACATACGTTACAAAAAGAGCAAACTTTTCAAATGAAAACACTCCCATTTATAAAAGTCAATAAATAATTAAATATACCTTGTTATATAAAATAGACTTTGGTGTTGTATTTACCTTTTGTATACTATGTGTTAACTTTTCTCTTTTGAAGTAGTCGCCTTGTACAAATTTAATTTTTCCAGTTGATTATTCTTATTCTTATATTATGTTGAATTGTACAACTTGAACAGTAGGAATTCTCTCAAGTTGGCTCTTTGACTTACCTCCCCTTTATGTTCTTTAAAACTTATTTCTGATAAGAGTGGGATGTTCTAGATAAATGCTGATTTTCTTATGCCCCAATTCATCTAACTAAATACCTTCCAAGGAGTTCTAGTACATTTTAGTGGTCAATAGTTTAAGAGAAAAAGCTTGTATGGGCCGAGGTTGCATGGAGAGTTGATATTTGGGCAGAGTACTGCTGCTAATGTTGGACCACTCTTAAAAGGGTATACTGTTTATTTTTAAATATGTGAGTTTACTTTGATCTTTACATTGTAATGTATCATGTTGTTTTCTTTTTTTTTTAATTAATTAATTAATTAATTTATGGCTGCGTCGGGTCTTCGTTGCTACGCACAGGCTTTCTCTAGTTGTGGCGAGCGGGGACTACTCTTCGTTGTGGTGTGCGGGCTTCTCATTGCAGTTGGTTTCTCTTGTGGAGCATGGGCTCTAGGCGTGTGGCTTCAGTAGTTGTGGCACGTGGGCTCAGTAGTTGTGGCTCGCGGGCTCTAGAGCACAGGCTCAGTAGTTGTGGTGCACGGGCTTAGTTGCTCTGTGGCATATGGGATCTTTCCAGACCAGAGCTTGAACCCGTGTCCCCTGCATTGGCAGGCGGATTCTTAACCACTGTGCCACCAGGGAAGTCCCGATCGTGTTGTTTTCTGCTTTCTTTTTTTCAGTATGTGGTTTTACTGATTCCCAAAGAAGACTCTAGCCTACATTCATATAAGTTATTTTAAGTAATACTGGTTTGGAATCTAATACATTGTATCTAATGTCATTTTTAAGGTTAGAGACAAAAGAATAATTTACTTTTTCTGCATAATTAAGGAAGATAGCTATATTATTTTGACATTAATCTGATAGAGCAAAATCTTTAGGAGAAAGATAGTGTAGCATGAATGAGATTTTCTCAAGAAGCCAAAAAAGTTGAAAAAACTTCTTCTTGCTGAGGTTTTATAATGAATACAAAATGAGTTAAGATATTTAGCTATTATTTATGCTTATTTAGAATAGTAAGTAACACATGTCTTGAGCAGGCAAAAATGCATGGTTAGTTTATATGTGGGGATTAGGGTTTTCCAGCATGTTGTTGCATGCTTAAGAGCAAGAAGAACACCATTAAGCAAAGTAGCATTACTCTTAGCCGTGTTTAGATATTTTAGATATATTTTTAGATATTCTGTAGGTGCATTTATTTTGAAGAGGTTAATCTTTTATTATTCTGATATGTAGATATTTATTTCAGTAGATTTTTCCCTAGGCAAACTTCTGGGTAAAAAAGTGAACACATAAATATTCTCTCCCTTTATTTAGCTCTTGTAGAATCATGGATCTCTAGAACTGAAAGGAACCCTAGAATTTACCTTACCCTTTTTATAATAGAAAAGGAAATTAATGGTCAGAGGAATAACAGTACAGTTTTTTTCAATTTTTAGTTTTCTTGATTCAAAGTAATTCTTATAAAAATTAGTCATTATGTTATATTGTAAATATGTACTTCAATACAGTGACTTTTCAGAAAACTTATCTAGGTACTGTATCCGTGGTACTAAGCCTCTAATTTGTTGAAACATAATTTAATATATTTCCTATTACATAATGCTGTCTTTTTGTGTTTGAAATTTCCTTTTTCTGAGAAAAATAGGCTGCATGCCTCTTGATGTGTTGGCATTGCCACGGCTATGTTCTTAAAGAAAACTAGCCTCTGCTTGAGTAAATTTAGTTTTAAATATTACTTCCCCAGATGGATTGTCTAGAGCTTAATCTATTAAAATCCTTAGTTTATAGTATGCTATTTTCTAGGGTACAGCACTAAATTAATACTGTACTTTTTTCCCCCATCATCTTCTTCCCATTGTTTAAGAGTTCTTGAAGCCAGCATAGCAGAAAATAAAGCATGTTTGAAGAGGACACCTACTGAAGTTTGGAGAGATTCTCGAAACCCTTATGATAGAAAAAGGCAGGACAAAGCTCCTGTTGGACTAAAGAATGTTGGCAATACTTGCTGGTTTAGTGCTGTTATTCAGGTAAGAGTCTTTATGCAGATCTTATTTGGTGGGCCTGACAGCAATGGAAAGTGGGTTGGGGTTGTGTTTCTTTTAAGCTGTATACTTTATATATAACTGCAGACCAGGTTTTAGTATGCCTTTCTGTCTACTAACCTAGTTTGGGGATTGCAGTATTCCCCACCCCACTTTGTTCCTCATTCCCAGTATGGAGTTTTAATGATAGAACACTACCTAATGCCTTATTCAGAATTAATTTTTCCTCCTTCCCGTTTGTTGGGAATTGTCAGAGTGGAAAGAAAATATTTTTGTATATAAATCCCTGCAAATTTAGGGAAGGATGTAACCAAGATATGAAACCAAAACTGTGTTTTTTTGTGAGTCAGATCAGAATTATTTATATATAATGGAAAATATCATTCAAGAATTATAGTCATTTAAATACTATTTTTATGTAAGAGAGCATTTTATTTGAGGAGGGAACAGATTGACAAATAATTCTCAATACGTATATGAGAATGACATAAAGAATAAATGTTGATAAATCAAGAATAACATATTTTCTTTCTAACTTGGAAAGACCTTAATGAAATGTTTCTTGAGCTTCTTATTCTAAAATAAAAAATGTTTGTATGCATAGATATCCATCATCTTCTCAATTTGGAGTAGTTTTCTTTTTTTTTTTTTAACTTTTATGTGATATGACTTTTGTCATAAATCTTTACCATTCTCAGACATTGATAATGTTATCTGTCAAATTGCAAAACGTTAAATTAAAGTCTCCTTAAATAAAACAATCTGTGAATAATAACATGCTCTTAATTTTAATTGCCATTTAGGAAAATTAGTATTTGTGCTTATTTTCCTAACACAGCTGAATTGTAGCTTATTTATTATTTCTGATGAGTACTTTTAAAATCATTAGATGTTTTCTAATTTATATTCTTTTACATTCAAAATATCTCCTCATTTTGTACTTTTCCAAAACTGTATATGGCGTAAACTTTCATATGATATTAAAGCAACTCACAGGTTATTAAGTTCATTTCTACAAGGTTGTTAATTGTGTTCTCTAGGCGATTAACCTGTAGTTTTAACTTTTTTTCTACTTCCGTGTTATTTCCAACTCTTTTCTGCCTTTCTGGCAAATAATATTATATAATTTGATTTCCTTTGGTTTTCTGGATTTATGCCTCACTTTTTAATAAACTGTGGTATACACTAATTAATAATAGGCTATGTTATTTGTTTTCCAGCCTATTAAAATGTTAAGGAATACCTGGATTAGCATAAATTTGTGATGATACTTTTGTTCTTGGCCTTGAATATGCATTAATTGTTCACTTACATGCCAACAATATCTCAAACTTTATTTACTATCTTAATCTCTTAGATCTTCTTACTAGGCTACCTTGCTTTACTTGCACTGTTAGTAAAGGCTTTTGCAATTTCATTGTTCAATCTAAATTTCATAATTTAGTCATCATTTTAAAATATGAAGCACAGTTTTAAGGCTCTGATCTGAGTGTTTATGAGTATGCTTTGCAGCCTGTATTTGGACAAGTAGATGCTACCTTTACACTATTACAGCCAGTAAATGAGGCTCATTGGTTAGTTGTTTCTCTTAGAAAACTATAAGAAGTAAGAAAGTGCTTCTAAAAAATCAATAGTTTAGTTAGAATAAACACCTAGGAGAAGTAACCGCTAACCTTGAAAAATTTGGATTATAATAAAGTAATAAGATACTGACTTGGGGATGTGGAAAAACATTAAGCTTCAGAGTTCAGAAAATTGTGGGTGGGAAGAAAACTTTATCTGGAGATAACTTCGTTTTGTTTTTGAATGTAATTTTAAAGTCTCTTAACCCATTTTAAGTACCTTTTACTTTTCATTTCTAGTAATTGAAATATTATATTTTTTCATTTCTTGACATTTGCTTAATTCCACAGACATCTGAAATATAACAGTTTATCATCATAAATGGAACTTTTCACTTATGAAAGAAAATTTGGGTAGGAAATCTATATTAGTGTTGGAAGTTTTTTAATTGTATTTTCCAAAGCAAGGTGGAACTTGTTCAGACTGTGACATAAATGTACTGTGAAGTTTCAATTATGAACTTTTCTCAGGGATGGAATTTATTATACTTAGTTGGCAAGACTAGTATGAAACAACTGGGAATTCTTTTCTTTGTAAATATTTCTACCAATTATAGTAGTTTACTGGGATTATAAATCTCTAACTTCAGAGTAGGTAATGAGGATAGACTACAGAAGGCACAGCTTTGTTATATTTGTTCCTTTAGGTACTGAGACCTAAGTATTTTGGAATAAAAGGGGAACAGAATATCAGAAATAGACTGTAAGCAAAGAGAAGGTTGTACAGAGAATGGCTTACATAATCTTTTGGATGCTAATAATATTAGCCTGACTGTCTTTAGATTGGGTATCAACCAGTTATTTAGTCAGGACTATTTTCATCCTGTTCAAAAGGAACTTTTATGTAGAAAGTACGAATTGGGGCTGCTTTTTCCACTAGGGTGTCAGTGAATTAGGTAGTTACTAATAGGAATATGTTCTCCTCTTTCTCTGGTTTGGGGTGTTAAGTTCAAGTAATCCGTGGATTCTCATGATAAACCTTAGCACCATTCCCGTTTGGATGCCTCTGAGATGCTCAGAAGTAAGGTGCTCATACTTCTCAGTTTGCCTGGTACAGTCCCAGTTTACTCACATGGCAGCTCTATCAGCCCCTATTAATTAGTCTTGAAACCCTTTCTCATACTCAGAAGGGTTATGGGTTGGATGATAAGGTATATGGTCGCCTTATGCATAAATTATGAAACTCTAAGTTGACTAAAATACAGGCATCCTGAGGGCAGAGAGCACATCATCTAAGTTACTGTTCTGTACCAGTGTATAGTAGAGTGTCTGACACGTTGGAGGAACCCTTTAAGTAATTACTGAGTTAGTAAATGAATGAACCGTAAAGGAGCATATATTACTTATGGTGGAATTGATGACTTAAGGTGCTTCTACCACTCTAATGTATTAAAGTATGGTATTGAAAAGGTGCTGCAAGTTTTCAAAACATTTCAGGATATCATTTAACGTGTTTTTCATAGCACTTGCTTTTGTCTCTAATTTTCGTCAAAGAACATGAGTACATAGTTCAAAGAGAAAACCAAAAATTCCATAGCAATAAAAGCCTTGTGAAAAACAGCAGTCCTCTGCTCCAAACCACCCTGCCTGAGAAACATAGTCCTGCTTCTTAAAGGCATCTACAACCAATTCTAGCTGTTTCTCTTGCTATCTTCGTTTTTCTAAATGACATGGCTTTCTGCAAAGATAGATGAGGATTTAGCTCTTTCATTTCACCTACCTAGAATTGCCTTTCCTTTCATCTCCCAACATAGTTATATCACCAGTTAAAAATAGTCAGTAGTCAGTGTTTACATTTTCTTTGGCTTTGTAGACATTGTGGTGGTTTACTAAGACTACCCTTCTGTAATTCTTTGTTTCCCTGGAGTTGTCAGTTGCCACCTTTTCTTCTCTCTGTTTTCTGTATACTTATTTATCCTTAAAAATTTCCAGCTGCTTCAACCTCTCTTTTGAGGTATTATCAATAGTGTGTTTCATATACTCAAACATCTCAAACATGTTAACTCTTTTTTTTTCTTTTTTTTTTTTTTTGGTGAGGGGAGTCCTTTACAACATGAGATTTCTGTGCCTCAAATCCAGACTGGATTCTCATTTTTTTGTGGTTTAAGCATGGTTGCTAACTTTCCAAAAGCAGGTCTAGAGAAAGGGAATTGGGGAAGGGACAATTGGGGGTCAATTGGCAGGCTTTCACTTAACCCTGTTTGTAGCCCTGAATCTCATCCTACCCTGAAATACACTATGACTGATTTTTATGAACCTGAGTCAGTTAAGTTATATTCAAAGTTTAAATTTTCCTGTATTCCACAGAGGAGAGAGTACTTGTCTGATGCTTCTCAGTCTGGGAAGGACATAGGGCTTTAATTGCTCTGTATACAGACTTTCAGTTTTTAATCATGCCAGTCTCTTTCTATCTCACCTTGAAACTTATCTGATACCATTTCATTTTTTTAAAAATCCACCAAGGAGAATTTATGTTGCTTTTCCTTAGTATCTTTCATTATAGACAGTTTATGTCTCCCTTTGCTCTCTTGTCATCACTCTTTTTGTTTTCCACAAATTATGTATTTAAACTCTCATCTTCCATTAGCTCTCTGATATTAGCAAGAGTTTAACCAAACTCTACTTTAACAAATTTCAAAACTGACACATTAGCTTTGGACTGAATGAAAGGATACTTGTTTTCAATGTGTATGACTCACAAACACAATTTAGGCAGTAGTGACAATTACTCTTTCCCACCCCTTTTGAAGGAATGTGTTGACTAATAGTACTATGCCTGATTTAGGGTATAGATTGGTACTTAAAATAAATTTCTGTGATTTGTTGTGATAATCCATGGTCACAAATTCTACTTTGGGTAGTAGCATATTAAGTTGTTTTCGGCCGTCTACCTGCTCATATTTTGCTGGAGTCCAAAACAAAACAAAAGAAAAATGAAATCAGCTTTTTGAAGGCATCATAAACACTAAAGCAGTGAGGAATTTTGAGGCTACACTTGGAGAGAACAAGAATTTCAGAGAGTAAACTTCACATTTTGGGCTGATTTTATCTTTGAGGCAATTTCTGGAGTGACTGCTGATTGGCTGGGGAGCTAAGCAAAGTTTCACACAGGCTTGGAGCCCTAGGAAACACCTGAGATTTTCAGTTAAATTCTAAAGGGCTACACCCTAGAATTAACTGAGAACTGAAAATAGGCCAGGCTTTATAATTTGTGAATCCCAGCTTGAGATTTTCTCAGAATTGATTGGGTTAAGATGATCTAGGTTTGCAAGTAGTCCCAGTTTTGCTGCCGGCCAGAAGGAAATGTAAATTCTGTTAGAAGATACTATCATCTCGAACTTTGAATTTTCTCCAGTTTTTTACATACAATGTCTAGCACTCAAATCAGTCATAATTAGTTATATCAGAAAATAAGACATGTCCAAAAATTAAGAGAAAACAATGGATAATTAGAAATATACCTACAAGGAAACCTAAAAATCGAATTATTTGTTATGTAACTATTACTGTGCTCAAGGAATTAGAAGCATGATTGAGAATTTTGATAGAAAACTAAAATCTATAAAAAAAGAACAAAATAGAAATTTTAGAATGGAAAAATATGATAAATGAAGTTAAGATATCAGTGGAAGAGTTTAGCAGGATATCAGACACAACTGAAGAGAGAATTAGTCAACTGGACAGTTTGTGGAACATTTTCACACTAAAGCCATGAAATACAGATAAGAGCATATAAGAGATATTTTGGACATGGTGTAAATTGTACTAACACAATTTATTTTTGGTTCCAGAGGGAAACTAAAAGGGAAATAGGATAAAAACAATATTTGAAGAGATGACAAAGAATATTCCAAACTTGATGAAAGAGATGAAGCCACAGATTAGGAAAGCAGTAGGAACCAGGTAGTATGAATGTAAAGAATACTACATCAAGGCACATCATAGTAAAACAGCAAAACACTCTAGACAAAGAAAATACTAAAAGTAGCCAGATGGAAAAGGTGTATCGCCTCTATGATGGAGCAAAAATAAGACTAACGGTTGACTTCTCAACAGAAATGCTATCTTTAAAGTTCTGGGAAAAGTTAACTGGCTGCCTAGAATTCTATAACTAGCAAAAATCTTTAAAAAATGAAAAGAAACCCCACAATTTTCAGTTTAGCAGAATCTGAAATAATTTGTTACCAGGAGACCCACACCAAAGGAAATTCTAAAGGGTGTTCAGGAAGAAGAAAAAAGTTTTCCAGTGGGAGCTCAGAGCATAGAAATGGGATTGAGATTCTCCAGATTTGTCAGTATTCTCTTTCCTATTTAAATTCCTTGTAAGAACAGTCTATACTTTGTCCCCCTTAGTTTTATCCCATTTCTTCAGGACTCATTGCTGCTCTTCTTCCATTCTGCCATTCTACTGGAAAGGTGACTTCCCAATTGACAAGTCTAAAGATTATTTTCTTGCCCTTACCTTATTAGAATGTGGCAACCTTCAACCTTTGCTAATCTTGTCCTTCATGAAATTTGCCAGTGATTCTTTGATGTACTCCAGAATCTTCTGTGGTACTTTATATCTTTGTTGAGAGGTTCCTGACATAGGATTTTTTAAAGCTCTGCAGTTATTCTGATACACAACTATGTTTGAAAGCTTTCTCTACTCCTTTTTCTTCTGTGATCTCATACTCCACACTTCCTTTACTATTTTTATTTTGTCTTTCTAATAGCTCTTTTTCCTCTGGCTTTTAAATGCTGCTTCTTCCTTAAGTTTCTGATTTTGGTCTGTTATTGTACTTATTATTTCTGATTTATAACATCTGCTCTCATTGTTTTAACTTGCAATAACAAGATAGTACAAGGGCAGAGACTTGATATATTTTATTCTCTGCTGCCTGTCTTCCTTGTGTCTGGCATGTAGTGGGTGCTCCATAAATATTTGTTAAATGAATGAATAAATGAATGAATATGTTCATATTGTTTAATTAAAAAATACTTCAGATCACAATTATCAGTTTTATGGTTTTACCTTTCATATTTAGGTCTTTAATCCACATCTATATCTATATATCTATATATGACTATTTCTTTATATATAGTGGACCAGTTTTCCCAACACCCAGTACTAAACAAAATCTTGTTTTCTTATGGATTTGTGGTGCTATTTTTATTTTCTAGCAAGTTGGCTAACCCATCTTTTACTAAGATTTAATACATTATCACCTCCAGTACAATGATTTTCAAACTTTATAAACTGTGTGACTCACAGAAAGGAATACGTTTTACATTGTAAAACACTTTACACATACATATGTATGTAAAAATATCACCCATGAAAATTTTACAAATGATACTCTGGTGAATTGACTGTTTATGACATGTTCTGATATTTTCCATTATATTTTATTTCAGTTTTTAAAATTAATGTTTATCATGATGACATTAACGGGTTACAAGCTATAGCTTAAAAACATAGCTGCAGGAAGCTTTTTCATGAGCATCTTTCACATGCTTTCATTATGCTCTACATGATCAATATTACTGTATTTTGGAGTAACACTGCTATCGTTATAATTAAATATCTGTCTCCTTTCTAGGTTGTGTGTCTCCTTGACGATTAGCGATAATACGTAATTTCTTTGTGTCTCTATCACCTAGCATCTGGCCCATAAATTTATTTGTACTATATTTTTGTAGAATTGATACCTCTAGAAAACTCATGCTGAACATAGCATGTCTAAAAAGTTCTTGACTTTGCATTTGTGTAGATTTTATTTTGAGGAAACTGCTTAGGCACGTAGTAACATAAAGAAAGGAAACTTTTAATAATATATATTATGTTTTTTTGAGTTGTCCATGAATAATTTTCTCCTTTGCAGTACCGTAAATATTGTTAATGATCAAGAATAATATGTCAAAATTTTAAAAATGTGACTTCTTCTCAGGGAGAAAATAGGCCTTCTTGTGCTAGTGGGAAATATTCTGTATATAAAATAAATCTCTCAGGCCAGTCATATGTTTACAGTTCTGTTAATAGAATTTTCCCTTCGGTTATCTTAAATTGTTGTTCTTTTTCAGTCATTATTCAATCTTTTGGAATTTAGAAGACTAGTTCTGAATTACAAGCCACCATCAAATGTTCAAGAATTACCCCGAAACCAAAAGGTAAAATTATGAAAAATTTTTAAGCAGAGTATATATGGTCTTCATATTCTTTTATCTGTGCTTGCTTTTGGGAATTTGCCAAATCAAATCTGAAGTAGTGTCAAATTTGAATGTGAACCTATTAATCTCAGCTACAACAGTAACTTCCTATTCTTGGTTATTATATTGTAAATATGAATTTTTCTTCACCTGTGTGTCAGTAATAGGCCAATTTTTTTGTTTCACTTTAGTAATTGCTTTTTTCTTCTTTTTTCTGGATGTCAAATTTCAGTAAATTTTATAGATTACCATTTACAATTCAAGGTCTTTACTCAGTTGCCTCCTGAAAAATTGTGTGGAAATCAAAAATTTTTCAGTTATTTCTGTAGATGAGCTCTTTAAAAGGTTAGTTTTGCACTGGTTGTCTTTGCAGTGAAAATCTGTAACTTCTAATATTGTTAGGCAATATAATGTGACAGAGAGCACAGGCATCAGGACCACATTGGCTGGGTTCTGGCTGTGGACCTGCTTGATCTAGTTACTGCTCGTTTTCCTTATCTGAAAAGCATAAATAATAACAGCAATTATTTTATAGAGTTGCTGTGAGAATTAAATGAGATAAAACACATAAAGGACTTAGAAGTACCTGGTACATAGTAAGTACTAGGTTTCAGCTGTTGCTAGTTATTATACTGTTCATATTAGCTTTTCAAAAGATAGGACTGATTTGCATTCAGAAATTCATATTAATGAAAAAAAATAATTATGGAGATGATATCCTTGAGTGTAAGACTTCAGTGATCTTGTCATAAAGAAACTGTAGCCCTAAAGGGGACTGGTTGCAAAGACAAAGAAGTTAAAGTTTTAGGTTTCAGTAAAGTGTTGAACTTTGTGTAACCTATTGTTAGTAGTAATAATACGTTATTAAATTATGTTTTCCTTTTAGTGTCTAATTTTGAAAACTACTTTTCCTGCAAACATGTGAAACATTTATAATGCTAGCTAGTGGGAATATAATTTGATTTATAACCAGCTTTTCAGGCTGTAATCTTTGGCCATAAAGTGTCAGACTGATAAGCCGTTTTCAAAAGGGAAGCAAGATCACCTGACCAACTACTCATACTTCCAGAGAAATTAAGCAAACACCTTTCAGTCATTACAGTTTTTACATGAAACTTTTTGGACTGTTGCCTCTCTCTGTCACAATTTGGTTAGTTCTTTGTTCTGATGTCTTGGTTGAAGTATATTTATAATTCACATGATTATTTAGAATTATTACTTGCAATTAGAAAGATATCTAGATAATCCCCCTAGTACTTGGAAATTATTTACACCTCTAAATAATCCCAGGAACAAAGAACAAATCAAAGAGGAAATTTCAGGGTATTCTGAACTGAATAAAAATTAAAACATGATGTATCAAAATTAGAGGTATTTAGCTAAAACAGTGGTTAGTGGAAAATACATGAGCTAAATGCCTTATTAGAAAATAAGAATTGTTTCAAATTAATGGCATCAGATTGCGTCAAGAAATTAGGGGGGGAAAAGCTCGTTAATTTGAAAGCAGATGAAAGGAAATAATAAAGACAAAGTACATAAATCAATGGATTAGACATCAGGAAAACAGTAGAGAAAAATTAATGGAACCACAAGCTGCTTCTTAAGAAAGTTGGTAAAATTGATAACCTTCTAAGTAGACTGAGTAAGAAAAAAGAGAGAAGAAACAAATTACCAAAATAAAGAATGAAAGAGGGGCACATCACTGCATATTCTGTAGACAATAAAAGAGAATAGTGGAATATTATAAACAATAGGCAAATATCTTAAAAGCTAACAACTATTGAAACTGATGAAAAGATAGATAACCTGAGTATCTCTATATTATATTAAAGAAATTGAATTTTTAGTTAAGAACCTACCCACCAAAAAAAAAAAAAAAATCAGTAGCAGCAAGGTTTATTGGTGAGTTATACCAAACATTTAAGGAAGAAATAATGGCAATTCTCTACATGTTTTCCCAGAAAATTGAAGAAGAGGTAAAACTTCCAAATTTACTCTATGAGACCAGCATTACGCTGAAACCAAAAGTAGAAAAATATGTTTCAAGAAAACTACAGACCAATATTCCTCATGAATAATAGAAGCAAAAATTGTCAGATTTTTGGCAAGTTGAATGCTGTAGTACATATAAAGGATAATAATACCTCATTGGCAGGTGGGGTTTATCCAGGACTGAAAGATTGGTTTAATGTTCAGAAATCAGTATAATTCATCATATTAACATATTAGACAAGAAGAGCCATATGACTATCTCAGTAGATGAAGAAAAAGGATTTGACAAAAGCTAACATATATTTATGGCAAAATCTCTCAGAAACTAGGAACAGAAAAAAACTTTTTTATCCTGCTAAAACTCATTTATGAGAAACTTACAACTAATTATAGTACTTTATGGTGTAAGACTGAATCCTCTTCCTCAAAGATCAGGAACAAACAAGATGTCCCTCACCACTTTTCTATTAAACATTAGACTGGAGTTCTTAACCAGTGCTGTAAGGTAAGAAAAAGAAATAAGCATGCAGATTGGAAAGGAAGAAACAAAGCTGTCTTTTCATTTACATGACTGATTGTCTATTTAGAAGATCCTGAGTACTCTACTAAAAAAAAAAGATGCTAGAATCAAGAAGTGAGTTCATTCAGCAACATTACATGATACAAGGCAAACATACAAAAATCAGTTGTATTTCTTA
This sequence comes from Balaenoptera ricei, assembly GCF_028023285.1. Taxonomy (NCBI): domain Eukaryota; kingdom Metazoa; phylum Chordata; class Mammalia; order Artiodactyla; family Balaenopteridae; genus Balaenoptera; species Balaenoptera ricei. The sequence goes on from NC_082642.1 coordinate 133,743,609, forward strand.
ATACTAGCAACACACAATTGGGAATTTAAATTAAAAAATACTTATGTAAGACAGCATAAAATATGGAAGATTAGAGATAAAGTAGACAAAAGATATGGAAAACTACAAAACATTGCTGAGAGAAATTAAAGAAATAAAGAGATATACTACGTTCATGGATCAGGGGATTCAGTTTTTTTAAGATATCAATTGTACCCAGTTTAATCTATGGAATCAGTGCAATCCAGTTATAATCCCAGCAGGCATTTTCATAGGAATTGACAAATTGATTGTAAAATTTATCTGCAAAACCAAGGGATATGGAATAGCCATAGCAGTTTTAAAGAGAAAGGCAGCTTTGGAGGAATTAATTATTCAGCTACAATGATCAAGACACTGTGTTACTGGTGAAAAGATAGTCATATAGATCAGTAGAACAGAATAGAGAGTCCAGAAATAGAACAACACATATAGGGGTAATTGGTTTTAATCAAAGTTGCCAAAACAATTCAATGGTCAAAGGAAAATCTTTTAAACCAATGATGTCTTAGACAGAAAAATACTTTTCAACCTTTACAGGACACTATTTGTGAAAAAAAAAATCATAATGAACTATAGACCTAAAACAAAGAACTAAAACTATAAAAATTCTTGAGGAAAGCATAGAAAATTTTAGGGTTCTGGATTAAGAGAAGATTTCTTAAGAAGGACAATAAACAGGCACAAATCATACAAGAAAAAAATTGATGTTTCATTTTCATCAAAATGAAAAGCTTGTCTTTGAAAAATTCATACAAAATGAAAAGGCAAGCCACAGATTGGGAGAAAATATTAGCAAAACATATATCATACAAAGGAATTGTATCTAAAATATATACAGAACTTTTACATCTCAATAGTAAGACAAGTAACCTATTACTATATTGGGAAAAATATCTCAACAGATTACAACACCAAAGAAGATACACAGATTGTAAATAACTACATGAAATGATGCTCAGTGTTACTAGTCATTAGGCCAAATGCAAATTAAAATGAGGGGTGCCACTAGAAGAACTAAAGTTAAAAAATATAGCCCATATCCAAGTGTTTTAGAATGTGGACCTAGAACTCTCATTACACTGCCAGTGAGAATATAAAGTAGTTTAATGCCTTTGGAAAACAGTTTGTTTGTTTCTTTTTTTTTTTTTTTTTTTAAGGTTTAACTTATTTATTTATGGCTGTGTTGGGTCTTCGTTTCTGTGCGAGGGCTTTCTCTAGTTGTGGCAAGTGGGGGCCACTCTTCATCACGGTGCGCGGGCCTCTCACCGTCGCGGCCTCTCCTGTTGCGGAGCACAGGCTCCAGACGCGCAGGCTCAGTAATTGTGGCTCACGAGCCCAGTTGCTCCGCGGCATGTGGGATCTTCCCAGACCAGGGCTCGAACCCGTGTCCCCTGCATTGGCAGGCAGACTCTCAACCACTGCGCCACCAGGGAAGCCCTGTTTGTTTCTTAAAAACATCTACCATACAGTCTTGCCATTTCCCTTCAGTTCTTTACTCAAGAGGAATGAAACCATATGTCCACACAAAGCCACATCCAATAATATCCACTGCAGCTGGAACAGGTTAATGGATAAATAAGTTGTGGTCTGTCCACACAATGGAATCCCACTCAGCAATAAAGTGGAATTAATTATTAATGTACATAATCATATAGGTGAAGTTCAAAATAATTATACCGATTGCAGGAAACCATTGACTAAAATGAGTACATAGAATATGATTTGATTTATATAAATTTCTAGAAAGTGTAAAGTAACCATGGTCACCTGGGAATGATTAGGGAGGGGAGTGAGGGATGAAGAAAGTTTTGGGGGTGATGGACAGGTATGTTATTGATTGTGGTGATACATTCATGGATGTATACGTATGTGAAGCTTGTAAAATTGTACACTTTCTAATGTACAGTATATTGTACATCAGTTATATCATGATAAATCTGTTTAAAAAAAGATAAAGAACTGTGTTTGAATAATTTCTAGATGTGGTGGTATTTTCATAATTTAGCCATGCAGTGGCTAGTCTTAACAGCAATCACTAATTTTGCCTTTTGAAATTCAAGATTTTCTAGCCACAGGAATTGGCTGAGAGCAAAAAATGTTTTATTAAAGTATTTAACTTTTCACATATGCATCTCAGCAGAATTTCACTTAATTTTCAAAAGTCATTTATTTCATTCTTGTCACTTGGCAAGGAATGTCTCAAAAAACTGCCTTGCCTTAGGTACAGTGATAAATGAAGAAATTGATCACAGGAAATTAAGGAGATTTCTGAAAATTATTTTATGGATTAAAATTTTTAGCATTTACACTCTTGAAACCTATTTATATAGGGCACTTGTTGGGGAATAGTAAGTACCACAGAAAAATCATGGATTAGTTTTTTATCTCATTTAAAACTTTTGCATTTCATCTTTATCATCAATGGTGGAATTTATTATGCTTAAATAAAATCCATGTTTTCTATAACTTAGCATTTTTATGTTAGACTTTATGTACTTTCTGATTGCTGTAATGGATATGTAGTTTTTAGATCAAATAAATATTTGGAATCAATTTTATTCCTTTACACCTATTTCTTAGGACTGCTTTTTAATGTATTGTGGGAGCAACTGTTTCTTTATTAATTGATTATATTCTGGGTAACAACTGTACACACACAGACACACACTGCTACAAAACTATGCAAACTTGGAAAATTTTTCTAATATTTAAATAGTATATGTAAGCTTTATCTGTTAAAATTGTTATTTCAGGAGCTAACCGTAGTAAGAACTGCCCATCTGATTTGTTACCATAATGTATTTCACTAAGACATGTGAATTACATTCTTATAAAAAGTTTTCTTGTTATTTTAAAATAAATTGTTTGTGATTGATAATATTGGGTTGTTTTTGTGCCTTCTGGAAGAAGAAGAAAAACAGTAGTGAGTTTTCAAAGGAACACTAGAAAGATGATACATTAGTCTAATATTAGGATCTAGTCTAATTACTTATTAGACTAATGTGTCTGATAATTAGGATTTTCACATAACAGTGGCCGTAGTGATTCATTGCTGAATGAAAAACATTAATTTCAGTAGATGTGGAGTTTGAAGAGATCATTGACTTGGAGGGGCCTTGGGGAAGGCTTCATGGAGGAGGGGGATTTTTGCTTAAATGGGTTTATTGAGCGTCAAGTACGTAAGTAGTGCCTGGCACGTGGTTAGCACTCATTGAATGTTGGCTCTTGTTATTGCTGTCCTCAGCAGCAGCTGGGCTTTGCTGAATGGAAAGGATTATAATAAACAGACTTAAATGAGGATATTCTTGGCTGGGTAATGACATGATTTACTGTGAATATGTGGCATTTATTCTAAAATTGTGAGCTTAGTCTAGGTCCTCTGCTCTTTCCGTGTTTGACTCCTTCTTTCATTCTGCTAGATGACACGATCACTCTTCTTTTTTTATGGTAATAGGAGTGCTAGATTCATCCCTAATCTATATTAAATTTTTGGTTAATTTTAAAATGAGTATCTCTTTACCAGTAAAGATTTTAATCTTCACTTAAGGATTTTTTCTTTTTTTTCAATAGGAGCATCGGAATTTGCCTTTTATGCGTGAGCTTCGATATCTATTTGCACTTCTTGTTGGTACTAAAAGGAAATATGTTGATCCATCAAGAGCAGTTGAAATTCTTAAGGATGCTTTCAAATCAAATGACTCCCAGCAGGTAGCTTTGTTGAGCTTCCTTGTTTATTAACTTTTTATTTTATTTAATCTGATCTTTTCTTAAGCAGTTTTTTTCAAAGATAAATGACAAAGATGTTGTCATTTATCTTTATACAAATAAGCTGGAGCCATTTAAAACATTGTTTATTTGGAAGATTTACTTTTAAATTAAGAAATAGTGATAATCTTGAAAGTATATGATAAATGAAGCTGTAATTTATATTATAATTAAAATTACTAAATGAAAGCAGTGGGTAAAATTAAGAATGTTCACAAATTTTTAATTAAAAATCTTCACCAAGGTGTGATAACCCAGTGTCAGTGTAGTATACACGCTTTTGATATGCCTCTCTTTGCTGGCAGAAAGTAGTTTTCCGTAATTACTCAGAAAAGGTTTCTGAATGACATTAACATTGTTATTAGTTCTTTTATTTCCCAATCTTTATGTAGTGCTGTTTGGTTGCTTTTTTATCAATTTTTTAGAAAGAATATTGGGAATTTTCCTATAAAAATGGAAAATGTCTATAAACAAACCACAAACCAACATTTTCACGTATAATGTGAGAAGTCAGAGAAATTAAAGAAGGAAAGCGGAAGAGAAGGAAAGAAAGTAGCAGAGAATAATAGCAACAGTGTTGGAAAAGATGACAATGACATAATGGGCAAAAGATAAAGACAATACTTGAGGAGATTTTAAAAATCTGCTACGTTTGCAGTGTAGTTGTTGTAGTACTTGGATATATATCTGTTACGTGGATGTGTGGAGAGCTGAAAGATGTCTGATTTTGCCACTGCCTTCCCTGTGCTTTTTTTTTTTTTAATTCATTTTTTATGGCAAAGATAAATGAACAAAAAAGGTGGTCACATCAGAATTTGCTTATATTTGCTGCTGTTTTCAGTTTTTCTCCCCCCTAACATTTTCTTCTAAAGAGTATTGGATAAGTAGGAAAACTTTTTGTTTCTTGTCAGATATAACCTTGCAGGGTAAGTAATGTTATAGAAAAGTATGGAAAGCCATTTTAAAGTATTATATTACTTTGCTAGGACAGCTGTAACAAATTACCACAAACTGAGTGATTTCAAGACAATAGAAAATGATTATCTTATAGTTCTAGAAGCCAGAAATTCAAAATAAAGGTGTTGTCAGGGCCGTGCTCCCTCCGGTGGCTCTCAAGGAGAATCCTTCCTTGCCTCCACCATCTGGTGACTCCTGGTGTTCCTTGGCTTGTGGTGCCAGTCTCTTGTCTTCATCTTTACACGACCTTTTCCCCTGTTATGTCTGTGTGCCTGCTCTTTTTTTTTTTTTCCCTCTTATAAGAGTACCCATCATTGGATTTAGGGCCTACCTTAAACCAGGATGATCTCATCTTGAGATCCGTACCTTCTTTACATCTGCAAAGACTCTTATTCCAAATACAGACGGATTCTGAGGATCCAAGTGGACATATATTTTGACAGGCCTCAATTTAACCCACTACAGGTGGTATGGATGTTTATAACTGGCATTTTGTGTTAAGTTTAGTTGTCTTTATATTGGTTTGGAGCAATTTATTTAAGCTTCCTAGACCTTAGTTTCAACATTTTAAAGGTAAATAGGTTGACCCAGATGCTCTTCAAAAAACTTCTAGCTGTGAAAATGTATAATAGTAAGTTTGTTTTATATTTGGGACTATTTTGATAAAGGCAAATTGCTTACACTTATTTATCTGTCTTTGGGAAGTCATAGTAGGGTTGCTTTATCCCCCCAGCCCACCCCACCCCACTCCACTCCCCATACAGGTTCTATACAAATCTGTTTGCTGTGCTCCAGGTCGGAGTGTTGAAAGAATTTTATGGTAGTTGATAAGTACAACTGCCACTGCTTATTCCTGTTTATCCATGTCAGGTGATGTAGGACCGAAGAGATGGCAAAAGGTGAAGATTGTGCTGGTTCTGATTGGAGAATCAGTTTGACGTTCATGAGGTGGTAGACTTGATAGTTGGGGAGTCAGTGATTAATTAGGCTCAACCTATCCAAATTAACAGTTATCTTAGTAAAATCGGATATGGCTTAAAAAGTTGTGCGTTAACAGTTGAATGGAAAAAATGAATTGTTTAAAAACACATATTCCTTCTAAGACAGAAGCCAGTAATAAATCTTTATATAATGAAGAACTCTTTGGTAATGTGGGTCCTTCATTTTATAAAGATTCATTAGAGAGCTCTTTGTGGGGGGGTAATAACTCTTTTTAAAAATCGCATTGATAAGTTTGAATTTATATATATATATATATATATATATATATATATATATATATATACACACACATATACACACACACACACACACACACACACACACATATATATATTTTTCCCTCCTAAGGTGAAACCCAATTACATGATTATGAATATAATGCTTGTTTTTCTCAAATACTGAGTTTATGCTCTGGTTAAGTTATAAATATTTCTTGCATTTGACGTGAGACATTTCATATGTTACCTTTGTGAGGAGTCAGTTAATTATACATTTGAAAAGACTGGCTGTAAGTTTTATGTTTCAGTATTTAGTGTTTTCATTGGTAGGCTCGAATGTCAACAAGACTTTTTTTTTTCCCCCACAGCAAGACGTGAGTGAGTTTACACACAAATTATTAGATTGGTTAGAAGATGCCTTCCAAATGAAAGCTGAAGAGGAGACGTAAGTTACTGTGAAATTTAGTGATGGAGATAAATTAGGAGATCGATAAATAACACTCATTTTTTTTTTCTTATGTATTCATTGTCAACAGAGAAATAAGAATCTGAGATAAGTGTGTGGAAACCTAAATGTTATCTGTATTATTGACAAGTTCTTTGGAATTTGTGGCTGCAGATGTTGGGTAGCTTTAGATGTCCAATATAAGGTCAGAATCTAGTGAGAGATATCTCAGAAGTGATCTCTGAAAAAGCTAACCCCACATCCTCAGTTCTTATTCCATGAAGTCATATTCCATGAAGAAGAATGGGTTAGTGGTAGGGAAACATGCCAGGAGTAATAATTCTGATGAAATCTTTTTACATGGAATCGTGAGGACATTCATGATTCCTTCCATGTAAAATTTCTCCTTAACATTCCCTGGGGCTTTTTATTTTGTGCCCATTTAGTTGAACCACTAAGACTCTGGTAATTTAAAATATATGGGCAGACCTCCTTAAAGGAAGGAATTCACACACTTTCAGGGTGGTCCTACTCCCACTCTTCTGAGGCCACTCTCCTAACACCAAACATTGGTTCCTTTGTGCATCTTCCTGAAACATTGGTGGACCATTTAGGATTTGCCACCGCAGGTTCTGATGTTATTCTACAAGATGCATTACGTAAATTAACACCTAGAATACAGGCAGAAATCCAAGGCTGAAAATTCTTTCCTTCTCTTTTTATCTATTTTTGTTTTTATTTGTTCTTCTTCCAGTTTTACTGAGATATAATTGACATAACAGCACTGTGTAAGTTTGAAGTATACAGCATAATGATATGACTTACATACATCATAAAACGATGACCACAATAAGTTTAGTAAACATCCATCATCTCATATAGATACAAAATATAAGAAAAAGAAAAAATATTTATCCCTTGTGACGAGAACTCTTAGAATTTATTCTTACAAATTTCAAATATAACATACAGCAGTGTTAATTGTATTAATCATTTCAGTACTTATTTATCTTATGACTGCAAGTTTGTACCTTTTGACCACCTTTGTCATCATACAAAGATATTCAATTATTGACTATATTCCCCATGCTGTACATCCCTGTGACTCACTTATTTTGTAACTAGAAGTTTCTACCTCTTAATTTCCCTCACCTACTTCACTCATCCCCCACCACCATCCACTTTCTTACTGGCAACCATCTGTTTGTTCTCTGTACCTATGACTCTGTTCTGTTTTATGTTTGTTCATTTGTTTTTTAGATTCCATATGTGAGTGAAGTGATACAATATTTGTCTTCCTCTGTCTGACTTATTTCACTTAGCATAATACCCTCTAGGTCTATCTGTGTTGTCACAAATGGCAAAGTTTCATTCTTTTTTATGGCTGAATAATATTACATGGAATGTGTATACATATACACACACACACACACACACACACACACACACACACATCTTTATCCATTTATCTATCAGTGGGCACTTAGGTTGCATCTATATCTTAGCTATTGTGAATAATGCTGCAATGAACTTAGGGGTGCATATATCTTTTTGAATTAGTGTTTTTGTTTTCTTTGGATAAGTATCCAGAAATGGAATTGCTGGATCATATATGGTAGTTCCATTTTTAACTTTTTGACAGCCTCCATACTGTTCGGCATAGTGACTGTACCAATTTACATTACCACCAAGAGTGCATGAGGGTTCCCTTTTCTCCACATTTTCGCCAACGCTTGTTGTTTGCTGTCTTTCTTGTTTGTTTGTTTAGCCTCCATGTGCTTGTGTTTTTTACATTTTTTTCCCTGTAATTTATTTCTAATCTCTTAGCGTTGTGGTCAGAAAAGATGCTTGATATGATTTCAATTTTCTTAAATTTACTGAGGCTTGATTTGTGACCCAACATGTGATCTGTCCTGGAGAATGTTCCGTGTGCACTTGAGAAGAAAGTGTAACCTGCTGTTTTCGGATGGAATGTCCTATAATATCAATTAAATCTATCTGGTCTATTGTGTCATTTAAAGCTTGTGTTTCCTTATGAATTTTCTTTTTGGATGATCTGTGCATTGGTGTAAGCGAGGTGTTAAAGTCCACCACTATTATTGTGTTACTGTCGATTTCCTCTTTTATAGCTGTTAGCAGTTGCCTTATGTATTGAGGTGCTCCTATGTTGGGTGTGTATATACTTATAATTGTTATACCTTCGTCTTGGATTGATCCCTTGATCCTTATGTAGTGTCCTTCCTTGTCTCTTGTAACATTCTTTATTTTAAAGTCTATTTTATCTGATACAAGTATTGCTACTCCAGCTTTCTTTTGATTTCCATTTGCATGGAATATCTTTTTCCATCCCCTCACTTTCAGTGAGCATGTAAGTGTGGGCTTATTTCTGGGCTCTCTGTTCTGTTCCATTTATCTACCTGTCTGTTTTTGTGCTGATACTATACTCTTTTGATTTCCATAGCTTTGTAGTATAGTTTGAAATGAGGAAGCATCATACCCTTGGTTTTAGCTAACAATTTTTTTACATATATCTATTCTTTTTCAGATTATTTTCTCATATAGGTTATTACAGAGTATTGGTTAGAGTTCCCTGGGCTATACAGTAGGTCCTTGTTGATTATCTATTTTATATATAGTAGTGTGTATATGTTAATCACAACCTCCTAATTTATCCCTTCCCCTCCACCTTTCCCCTTTGGTAACCATAAGTTTATTACCTATTTCTGTGAGCCTGTTTCTGTTTTGTAAAGTTCATTTGTATCATTTTTTTAGATTCCACATGTAAGTGACATTGTATGATACTTGTTTTTGTCTGACTTACTTCACTTAGTATGATAATCTCTACTCCATTCATGTTGTTGCAGATGGCATTATTTCATTATTTTTTATGGCTGAGTAATATTCCATTGTATTTATGTACCACATCTTCTTTATCCATTCATCTGTCAGTGGATATTTAGGTTGCTTCCATGTCTTGGCTATTGTAAATAGTGCTGCAGTGAACATTGGGGTGCATGCATCTTTTTGAAGTATGGTTTTCTCTGGATATATGCCCAGGAGTAGGGTTGCTGGATCATATGATAGCTCTATTTTTAGTTTTTTACGGAACCTTCATACTGTTCTCCATAGTGTCTGCACCACTTTATATTCCCACCGACAGCATAGGAGAGTTCCCTTTTCTTCATGCCCTCTCCAGCATTTATTGTTTGTAGACTGTTTGATGATGGCCATTCTGACCAGTGTGAGGAGATACATCATTGTAGTTTTGACTTGCATTTCTCTAATAATTAGCAAGGTAGAGCATCTTTTCTTGTGTGTGTTGGTCATCTGTATGTCATCTTTGGAGAAATGTCTATTTAGATCTGCCCATTTTTTTGATGGGGTTATTGTTTTTATTATTATTAATTTTGATATTGAGCTGCATGAGCTGTCTGTGTATTTTGGAGATTAATCTCTGGTTGGTCGCATCTTTTACAACTATTTTTTTCCATTCTGTTGGTTGTCTTGTCATTTTGTTTATGGTTTCCTTTGCTATGCAAAACCTTTTAATTTTAATTAGGTTCCATTTGTTTATTTTTGTTTTTAATTTTCATTACTCTAGGAGGTGGATCCACAAAGGATCTTGCTGTGATTTATGTCAAAGAGTGTTCTGCTTATGTTTCCCTCTAAGAGTTTTATAGTATCTGGTGTTACATTTAGGTCTTTAATCCATTTTGAGTTTACTTTTCTGTATGGTGTTAGCAAATGCTCTAATTTCATTCTTTTATATATAGCTGTGCAGTTTTCCCAGCACCACTTATTGAGGAGACTGTCTTTTCTCCATTGTATATTCTTGCCTCCTTTGTCATAGATTAATTGGCCGTAGGTGCATGGGTTTATTTCTGGGCTTTCTATCCTGTTCCATTGATCTGCAAGTCACTCTTTGTGCCATTACCATACTGTTTTCATTACTATAGCTAAAGTCAGGGAGGCTGATTCCTCCAGCTCAGTTTTTCTTTCTCACAATTGCTTTCGGTATTTGGGGTCTTTTGTTTCCATACAAGTTTTAAGACTTTTTTGTTCTAGATGGGCAAAAAAATGCCATTTGTAATTTGGTAGGGATTACATTGAATCTGTAGATTACCTTGGGTAGTATAGTCATTTTGACAATGTTGATTCCTCCAATCCAAGAACATGGTATATCTTTCCATCTATTTGTATCATCTTCGATTTCTTTCATCAGCATCTTATAGTTTTCGGAGTACAGGTCTTTTGCCTCCTTAGGTAGGTTTATTCCTAGGTAATTTATTCTTTTTGATGCGATGGCAAATGGGATTGTTTCCTTAATTTCTCTTTCTGATCTTTTGTTATTAGTTTATAGAAATGCAACAGATTTTTGTGTATTAATTTTGAATCCTGCAACTTTACCAAATTCATTGATGAGCTCTAGTAGTTTTCTGGTACCATCTTTAGGATCTTCTGTGTATAGTATCATGTCATCTGCAAACAGTGACAGTTTTACTTCTATTCCAATTTGGATTCCTTTTATTTCTTTTTCTTCTCTGATTACCATGGCTAGGGCTTCCAAAATTATGCAGAATAAAAGTGGCTAGAGTGGACATCCTTGTCTTGTTCCTGATCTTAAAGGAAATGCTTTCAGTTTTTCACCATTGAGTGTGATGTTAGCTGTGGGTTTGTCATACATGGCCTTTATTATGTTGAGTTAGGTTCCCTCTATGCCCACTTTCTGGAGAGTGTTTATCATAAATGGGCATTGAATTTTGACAAAAGCTTTTTCTGCATCTATTGAGATGATCATATGGTTTTTAATCTTCAGTTTGTTAATGTGGTGTATCACATTGATTGATTTGCAGATATCGAAAAGTTCTTGCATCCCTGGGATAAATCCCACTTGGTCAAGGTGTATAATCCTTTTAATGTGTTTTTGGATTCAGTTTGCTAGTATTTTGTTGAGGATTTTTGCATCTATGTTCATTAGTGATATTGGCCTGTAGTTTTCTTTTTTTGTGACATCTTTGCCTGGTTTTGGTATCAAGGTGATGGTGGCCTCATAGAATGAGTTTGGAGTGTTCCTTCCTCTGCAATTTTTGAAATAGTTTCAGAAGGATACTTGTTAACTATTCACTAAATGTTTGATAGAATTTACCTGTGAAGCCATCTGGTCCTGGGCTTCTGTTTGTTGGAAGCTTTTATATCACAGTTTCAATTTTAGTGCTTGTGATTGGTCTGTTCATATTTCCTATTTCTTCCTGGTTCAGTTTTGCGAAATTGTACCTTTATAGGAATTTGTCCATTTCTTCTAGGTTTTCCATTTTATTGGTATATAATTGCTTAGAGTAGTCTCCTATGCTCCTTTTTATTTCTGTGGTGTCAGTTGTAACTTCTCCTTTTTTTGTTTTTTTCTAATTTTATTGATTTGAGCCATCACCCTCTTTTTCTTCATGAGCCTGGCTAAAGGTTATCAATTTTGTTTGTCTTTTCAAAGAGCTAGGTTTTAGTTTCATTGATCTTTTTTATTGTTTTTTTCATCTCTATTTAATTTATTTCTGTTCTAATCTTTACAATTTCTTTCCTTCTGCTAACTTTGAGTTTTGTTTGTTGTTCTTTCTCTAGTTGTTTTAGGTGTAAGGTTAGGTTGTTTACTTGGGATGTTTCTTCTTTCCTGAGGTAAGATTGTATTGCTATAAACTTCCCTCTTAGAACTGCTTTTGCTATGTACCATAGGTTTCGGATCCTCATGTTTTCGTTTTCATTCATCTCTAGGTATTTTTTGATTTCCTCTTTGACTTCTTCAGTGATCCATTGGTTATTTAGTAGCATATGGTTTAGCCTCCACATGTTTGTGTTTTTTTAGTTTTTTCTCGTATTTGTTGTCTGATCTCATAGTGTCGTGGTCGGAAAAGATGCTTGACACGATTTCAATCTCAAATTTATAGAGGCTTGCTTTATGGCTCGTCATGTGATCTGTGCTGGAGAATGTTCCATGTTCACTTGAAAAGATTGTGTATTCTGCTACTTTCAGATGGAACGCTCTATAAATATCAATTAAGTCTATGTGATTTAGTGTGTCATTTAAGGCCTGTGCTTCCTTGTTGATTTTCTGTCTGCATGATCTGTCTGTTGATGTAAGTGGGCTGTTAATGTTCTCCACTGTTATTGTTTTACTGTTGATTTCTCCTTTTATGGCTGTTAGCATTTGCCTTCTATGTTGAGGTGCTCCTATGTTGGATGCATACATATTTACAATTGTTTTGTCTTCTTGTATTTTTCCCTTGATTATTATGTAATGTCCTTCTTTGTCTCTTGTAACAGTCTTTATTTTAAAGTCTGTTTTGTCTGATATGAATTTTGCAACTCCAGCTTTCTTTTAATTTCCGTTTGTATGAAATACCTTTGTCCATCCCCTCACTTTCAGTCTGTATGTGTCCCTAGATCTGAAGTGGGTCTCTTGTAGACAGCATATATAAGGGTCTTGTTTTTGCATCCATTCAGCCAGTCTCTGTCTTTTGGTTGGAGCATTTAATCCATTTATGTTTAAGGTCATTACCGATACATACTTACTGCCATTTTGTTAATTATTTGGGGTTTGTTTTTGCAGGTCTTTTTTCTTCCCTTCTTATTTTGTTCTCTTCTCTTGTGATTTGATGACTGTCTTTAGTGTTGTGTTTGTATTGCTTTTTCTTTTTTGTGTGTGTATCTATTATAGATTTTTGGTTTGTGGTTGCCATGAAGTTTTGATATAGCAGTCCATATGTATATACAAGATTGTTTTAAGTTTCTGGTCTCTTAATTTCAAATGCATTTCCAGTATTCTATATTTGTACTCACCTTTTCTCACAATTGCTGGTTTTGATACCATATTTATGTATGTATATTTTCCTACCTTTACTGTATTTTTGCCTTTACTGGTGAGCTTTCCCATTTGTAATTTTCTTGTTTCTAGTTGTGGCCTTTTCTTTTCTACCTAGAGAAATTCCTTTAGCATTTGTTGTAAAGTGGGTTTGGTGGTGCTGAATTCTCTTAGCTTTTGCTGGTCTGTAAAGCTTTTGATTTCTCTTTTGAATCTGAACGAGAGCTTTGCTGGGTAGAGTATAAGAATATACTTGTAGGTTTTTTTCCCTTCATCACTTTAGATATATGTGTTAGTCCGTTCTGGCCTGCAGAATTTCTGCTTAAAAATCAACTGATAACCTTATAGGGTTTCCCTTGTATGTTATTTGTTGCTTTTCCCTTGTTGCTTTTAATATTTTCTCTTTGTCTTTAACTTTTGTCAATTTGATTAATATGTGTCTTGGTGTGTTCCTCCTTGGGTTTATCCTGTATGGCACTCTCTGTGCTTCCTGGACTTGGGTGACTGTTTCCTTTCCCATGTTAGGTAAGTTTTCAGCTATTATCTTTTCAAATATTTTCTCAGGCCCTTTCCTCTCCTTATGGGACCTCTATAATGCGAATGTTAGTGCATTTAAAGTCCCAGAGATCTCTTAAACTGTCCTCATTTCTTTTATTCTTTTTTCATTATTCTGTTCCACAGCAGTGATTTTCACCATTCTGTGTTCCAGCTCACTTATCCATCCTTCTGCCTCATTTATTCTGCTATTGATTTATTCTAGTGTGTTTTTCATTGCAGATATTGTATTGTTGAACTCTGTTTGTTTGTTCTTTAAATCTTCTAGATCCTTGTTAAACATTCCCTATATCTTCTTGGTCTGTGCTTCCATTCTTTTTCCAAGATCTGGGATCATCTTTACTATTACTGTGAATTCTTTTTCAATTAGATTACCTGTCTCCACTTCACTTAGTTGTTCTTCTGGGGTTTTATCTTGTTACTTCATCTGGAACATGTTCCCCTGCTGTCTCATTTTATCTAACTTTGTATTTGCAGTGTCACAGGCTGCAGGATTGTAGTTCCTCTTGCTTCTGGTGTCTGACCCCTGGTAGGTGAGGCTGGTCTAAGAGGCTTGTGCAGGCTTCCAGGTGGGAGGGACTGATACCTGCCCACTGGTGGGTGGAGCTGGGTCTTGTCTCTGTGGTGAGCAGGGCCCTGTCAAGCAGTATGTTCAGAAGCAGCTGTGGGCTCAGGAAAACTTTAAGCAGCCTGTCTGCTGATGGGTGGGGCTGTGTTCCTACCCTGTTGGTTGTTTGGCCTGCGGCATCCCAGCACTGGAGCCTACGGGCTCTTGGGTGGGACCAGATCTTTGCATCAAAATGGTGGCCTCCAGGACAGCTCACGCCAATGAGTACTCACCAGTACCTCTGCCACCAGTGTCCTTGTTTCTGCAGTGAGCCAGAGCTGCCCCCCGCATCCCCAGGAGACCTTCCAAGACCAGCAGGTAGGTCTGGCCCAGGCTCCTGTGAAGTCACTGCTTTTCCCCCTGGGTCCCGGTGTGCACAAGACCTTGTGTTCACCCTCCAAGAGTGGCATTTCTGTTCCCCCCAGTCCTGTGGAGTTCCTACGATCAAGCCCTGCTGGCCTTCAAAGCAAATGCTCTGGGGGCTCCTCCTCCTAATGCCAGATGCCCAGACTGGGTAGCCTGATGTGGGGCTCAGAACTCTCTTTCCTGTGGGAGAACCTCTGCGGTATAATTATTTTCCAGTTTGTGGGTTGCCCACCCAGCATGTGTGGGATTTGATCATGAATACGCCCCTCCTACCTTCTCACTGTGGCTTCTTCCTTGTCTTTGGAACTAGAGTATCCTTTTTTGGTTGGTTTCAGTCATTTTTTGTCGATGGTTGTTCAGCAGGTAGTTGTGATTTTGGTGTTTGTGTGAGATGGTGAGCTCAGGTCCTTCTACTCGGCCATCTTGTCTGCTCCTAGATAGCTTAAGGAGCACTGACTTTGATGACAAAAACCAAGTCCTAGCCAATCTGCCAACTAGGTGTGTAAACTCAAGACAAGTTGTGCCTTTCTGAGCAATAATTTTCTCATTCCGAGAAAGGAGTTGCACTTACATGTGCTTTCCCACCAGGCACTTAAAACCAAACTCACAGGCCCTGTGCCACCTCAGACCAGTTCCAGCTGGGTTACTAGGGGCAGCTTGATACTTTTGGTTTTGCTCTTTTTTCTCAAGACTGTTTTGTGTATTCAGGGTCTTTTGTGTTTCCATACAGATTTTAGAATTATTTGTTCTAGTGTTGTGAAAACTGCCTTTGGTATTTTTATAGAGCTACGTTGAGTCTGTAGATTGCTTTGGGTAGTATGATCGTTTTAACAGTACTAATTCTTCCAATCCATGAGCACCATATATGTTTCCATTTGTTTGTGTCTGCAGTTTCTTTCATCAGTTTCCTAGTTTTCTGAGTACAGGCCTTTTACTTTCTTAGTTAGATGTATCTTTTTTTTTTCTATTTTAAAATTATGGCCAACCTTATTGTCCAAAAAACGCATAATAACGTAGTCTGCAATGAGATTGAATTAAAGTAAAAATATTCTAATTATATATTGTTAGCAACTAGGAGATGCTTCTAAAATTTTATATAGCCCTCATCATTTGTTCTCAAATTCTCAGGGGAAAAATAAGTTTCCAAATTATATCCACTTGATCTTTTAAGGAAAAATCCAAACAGATTATACTTAAAAGTCAGATTCTTTTGCCCTTTGGTTGCAGTCTAACAAAAAAGAAATCATTTTTGACTTTCTGAGTTTGTTCAGCCTTTACACTACAGGCCTGTCTTTTCTGTGCCTGAATTGAGTTGAGGTTCTTCAGATGAAGCCTGCATTCTCTTTCACTTGTATGTGTGTAGTTCTTTCAGTCCTTCAGATGTAGAATTTCATATACTCTAATTTTAGATTTTGAAGGATTATTAGGACACATGATTAACATTGATCTCTTACTTTCAAAATTTTGAAACAAAAGCAGAACTTCAACCCTTTGACTTTCAGTCCAGCTATGATATTCCTAGATCTTAGTGCAATCCATACTCAAGTTATTGTTGCTAAAGACTGTAGCAGAAAATCTGGATAATGTCATAAATGGAGGCAATCATCATGGTTTTAGTTCTGCCAAGATGCCTGTCATTAAGGGCCAATTGGTCTTAGACAACTAACGTTGGAAGAAATCTCTCTAGATTATGGCGCTAAATCTACAGTATCTGAGGGAAAAAATTCTACTGTTAGAAACTGTCTTGAGAATGTGGCATTGAACAAAGCCACTTCCTTCTTGGCATGTTTAGAAGTTTATGATGCTAACGGCTCTGGTCAGGTGCCCTTGTTTTCTGTCCACCAGCACTCTTAAGCTACATTTTTCTTACGAGCTTCAGTTTGCTGGCCCTCAGTGCTGCATTGAATGTAAGCTCTTTCTAATAACATATTTTTGTGCCCAGTGGTTGCTGCCATTGCATTTTGGTATGGGATTGCTTAGGCCTATAAAACCTGCTTTCTAGGTAGTTTCTTTCTTCTCTTCAGGTTAGCTTCATTTGGTAAATCTCCCCATCAGATTGCTGAACTGAATCTGCGGTTGATGCTTCTGAAACCTGAGTTCCAGCACCCAGTGAAGATCATCATCTCTATGATATGCTCTTTCCTCAGCTTTTGAAAGTTCTAGGCCTTGAGTATATTTCTTTCTGCTACTTTTTTTTTTCTGGGCGGGATAGCCCTTTAAGGTTCAGTTACATATGCGTTTTTTTCATTCTTCTTTAAGGAAGGCTTGGCTGAATTTTTAATAGGTTAACCTGCTTCTTAGTTCTACCTCATTCAGGACCAGCTCTGTTTGATGGACAAGTATCTTCTCTTTCTCTTCTTTTGACTTTGTTTTCTGCCCTATAAACTTGTTTTTGTATAACCTGCTCCTCTGTATTTTCTTGATAGGGCCCTCATAATGAGAGCTAGTGAAATATGGGTTAGGAGTATGCCCAAGTAATTTATTGTTCAAACATGCATTGTCCACCTTCACCTCCTTTGTGTTGCAGAATTCCACCAGGGTTCTGTCCTGTCAGACCAGCAGACAGCCCATGTGTGGACTTGATCTATGATTGTCCACCCTGGCTCCTCTTTAGTAAAACTCATGTTCCTTATACTTTTCCTTAGAGTTCCAACCCCCAAAATTTATTGAGCATGTTTCCTCAGAATGTGAACAATATCTGTATCCCCATCTATGATTACTGAGTCTCTTTGAAGTTCTCTCAGTAATTCTTTGAATGCTTTACCCTGAAATCCCTAGTTCCTCCTCGAATCTATCCAGATTTTCTATAAGCAGCTCATATAGTAACCTATCTGCAACACAACTCCCTGATTACTTTTTATCTCTAGCCTTAGAAGACTGCCACTTGACTGTTTCCTGAATCCTGATTATTTCTGAAAGGATCATTCTTTTCTGATTTTGGAGATCTTTCCTTATTACTCATTTACTTTTGAAAAATTCCTTTGGGTCCCAGTGTCAACTTTTCTGATCTAGTAACTAACAAGTTCTCTCCCCATTTCCTAAAACTGTTTTTAAAAGAAGCTAGAACTTTCCCATTTCATCTAAAATTGT
The DNA here is from genome assembly GCF_028023285.1 of Balaenoptera ricei. Classification (NCBI taxonomy): domain Eukaryota; kingdom Metazoa; phylum Chordata; class Mammalia; order Artiodactyla; family Balaenopteridae; genus Balaenoptera; species Balaenoptera ricei. The sequence continues at coordinate 133,761,485 of NC_082642.1, forward strand.
CTTATTTGAAATATGTCCTTCTCCTCATTCATTTCTCAGTAGTTTTGTTTTTTCTTTACTGTTTATGGAGCTAAAACTTTTTGAACCACTATGCTCTGCCTATCTAGAACAGAGCTTTCCAGTTGTTGTGCCATGGTAAGCCAGATTATAGGTATGTGGAGGTATTGATCCTGTTTCTGTTATCATGAGAAAACATGTGGTTTTATTCCAGAGTTCTCTGCATATATTATCTGTGCGCCAATGACATTAAAAAGATTGGGAAGCACTGAGTAGGTTACTCTATCAGTTGCCCTAGATCTCTGAACTCTTTCTGTGTCGACCTAATTCCCAAGGCTCAAGTGTCCCTGATACAGGTTTTCTTTAGTGATTTCTTTTGGCCTTTGCTATTTGTGTCAATCTAGCTTTTCTTCATGCAAGTGGTGGGTATATCATTTCTGTTATATCAATGGAAGTCTCACGTCTTTTAAATTGCTCTTCACTTGTGTTCCTTACATTTCTGTTGATAACCACAGTCTTAGTTCCTGATATTCAAAGCTTAAATGCACAGTAAAGAGTAAGACCTCTGAGAGGTTGCAAAGAAGGACAGGGTAAACAATTTCTAGAAGATTGGTCTGTCTGACTCCTTAGGGAAGGTCAGTGTGCATACCACAGGTCAGTGGAGAGCAGACCAAAATTCAGATATGAAGATTTGGAAAGAGAATTCAGAATTAGTCGAGCAGCTCTTACCCAGTTTCTTCTGCCAAAGTCACCAGCCTGGTATGTCACTGCTCTTTCTATGCAGTATGTCTGTGACAGTAAGGAGAGAAACCAGGAATGTTGCTTTTCTCCATGGAAATATGATGTGTGGAAATGGAGATACTAATATTTATGTCTAAAGATTCATAGACTTTTACATCAAGAGAGACAATCTTTGGATTCTTCCTCTCCCCCATATCAGTCTCAAGTCCTTTTTATTGTCACAGTGTAAAAAATAAGGTGTGAAATAAACTGTTTTCATAGAGTTAAAATGCCCAGAGATTAAGTATGCATAGTGGGAGGATTCATAGGTTTTAGAGGCAGACTTGAGTTTGCTTTTCAGTTTGAGCACTTACTAGTTGTGTGAATTTGGGCAAGTGACTTAGCATAGTCTACAGTTTTATTACCAGTGCAATAGAGGTAAGAGTGCCACCTGCTACTATTTAGGGTGGGCTAGATAATCCTGTGGCAACATCCCCAAAACTTCAGAGGTTTATGTCACAGCCTTAGCTGTGCCCAATGAGTGTGAGCAAGGTGCTGTGCACATCCATTGACAGGGCCTTACGCTGACAGAGGCTTCATCTCATCACAGGATTCTGGGATCACCACATCAGTGAAAAGTATATTGGCTCTCAAAGTTACAGCCCAGAAATGGCACACATTACTTCCGCTCACATTTTGTTGTGCAAAGCAAGTCATGTGGTTTACTTAACTTCAAAGTTAATGGGAGCACCTCATACCCATTAGGATGGCTGCTATCAAAAAACAAAAAACAAAAAAAACCCTCACCAAACCAAAACCAAAACAAAACAGAAAATAACACGTGTTGATGAAGATGTGAAAAAATTGAAACATTTGTGCACTGTTGATGGGAATGTAAAATGGTGCAGCTGCTGTGGAAAACATGGTGGTTCCTCAAAAAATTAATACTAATATAATTATCATTTGATGGAGGGAATCTTTTCACAGTGTATACATATGTCAAATCTTCACACTGTACACTTTAAATACCTTACAATTTTGTTTGTCAATTGTATCTATAAAGATGAAAAAAAACAAGAATTAACCACATGATCCAGCAATTCTACTGCTGAATTTATATCCAAAAGAATTGATAGCAGGGTCCCAAAGAGATACTTGCACACTCATATTCATAGCAGCATTAGCACAATAGACAAAAGGTTGAAAGCAACTGATATGTCCATGGATGAATGGAAATACAAATGTGTTACACATACAGTGGAATATCCTTAACAAGTAAGGAAACTCTGATACATACTACAACACGGATGAACCTTGAAGACGTGATGCTCAGTGAAGTAAGCCAGTCACAAAAAGACAAACGCTGTATGTCACTTATATGATGTGTCAGTAGTCGTCAGACTCAAAGAAACAGAAAGTTAGGATGGTGGTTGCCAGGGCCTGGCGGGAGGGAGGAATGTGGAGTTGTTTAATCAGTTTCTCAAGATGAAAATAGTTCTGGAAGTTGGTTGTACAACAGTGTGAATATACTTAACACTGCCGAACTGTAAACTTAAAAATGGTTAAGGTGGTAAATTGTATATTGTGTGTATTTTATCACAGTTCAGATTTTTTTCAAATTTCAATAAAAAGTAAATGGGAAAGTGCTTCTTACTATGTACCTAAAAGTAGAGGGACAGAAATCTTTTTGAATAGCACTGATGACCACCACACTACCTCAAAGGATTGTTCCAGAGATTAAGTGAAGTACTTCCCACCAATTATTTTATGGTTTAAATGAGGGTGAATGTAACACATATATCAAGAGACAGAGAGTGTCCTTCTCTCTTTTTTAAAATAAATCAGTTTTACTAATTTAAACACAAAATTTATGAAGAAAAATCTCTCTGCAGTTGTGGATACAACATACTTTTATATAGCAAGGCCAAAATAAACTTTGTGTTTTTAGACCACACAGTACAAAGCATTAAAAAAAAGTTAAAAATTGTCAGTTTCTATTTGCTTCAAGCAAAAAAGAAAAACAACAAATTTATATGTTAAAGAATTTGGAAAATTCACAGATGACTAATTTTACCAGCAGCATGAAACTTTATAACAGATTGGAGTTTCTCTTTAGCTACCTGGGTTGAAGCTGGTGTTTTTCTCCTTCACTGCTGATGGCTAGTGTTCATTCTTCTAGGTAAATGTGGGAAATGACTTATTAAAATTTTATAGAAATTTATTTTGATTAAGAGTGGCTTTCCCTCCTTCCCAACAAGTCCAAATAAGCATGTGTTGTACAGACTAAAAGTTCAAAATCGAAATGATAATGGAAAGATCAGGCACTTTGTGAATACAGACTCTACTCAGGTCTTCTTATAACGAGGTCCCACATAGTAACTCATTTTAACCCTTACAACAACCTTGTGAGTTCCATTACTATTACTATCCTCAGTTGACAGGTGAAGAAACAGAAAATAAATTTAAGTACCTTGGCCCAACACTGTAAGTCGCAGTGCCAAACACATGATAACCACATAAATGTTATTGTCTTGGCATATATTATTGTTCTTTTAATGTTTTCTCTATTATTTACAGTTCTAAAAATTAAGAATTATAACCACATTTATATTTTTAACGTGATTTTTAGGGATGAAGAGAAGCCAAAGAACCCCATGGTAGAGTTGTTCTATGGAAGATTCCTAGCCGTGGGAGTGCTTGAAGGTATAGTTACACGTCTGCTTATTTATTACAATTGAGATATTATTAGCTGTTAGCTCCTTTGTCATGATAGTGACTTTATTTGTGGAATGGTTTTTAATTTTAATTTGACTTACTCTGTCTAGTGGTTTCTGCTGCATTGTTACTGCTAATCATTTATATAAAAAGCAAAGAATTGAGTGCATATAAAGGAAAGTACAGAGTATATTGTCACATGCTACTTGGTACTTAGTTAATGTTGTCCTGATGTTCTTTGCCTGCGACGGGTTCTGTGATACTGTGAATTGTTAGGATACAGGGATTAAGGGAGCAATTGGTGGATCTTTTAAAAATAATATTGGAGTTTAATACTGGGCTTGGTATGATGGTCACTGTTTTTGAGGGTTTCAAGTCTATGCATGTTGAAAGCTGTACTTAGCAATTTAGCATAGTCAGGGTATTGCAGGGTTTCCATTTTGGGGGTGATTATAAAATTCTTCAGAATATAGTTTTCAAGAAAGAGTTGTACTCTGTCTTCTGAAAAATCAGTTGAGTGATACTATTCCTGTTACGTAAAGTCCAGGCCTCACCAGTTACTCTTTGGCTTTCCTAACAAGGGCAGGGAACTGACTCATAAGATATACTTCAAGTGATAATATTACTAAGTCCCAAAGCATACATTTTTGAAAAATTGTTATTCCCAAATGACCCTATACGTCAGCTTTTGAAAGTTCACCCAAATCAACCAAAGTATAAAATTTGGGAAATTAATTTTTCTTCAGGATGTTAAGTGATGGATTCCCATGAAGTTTTGTTTGAATGTAGTTTTAAATTTGAGATTTGGAAAAAGGTAGACACTAACTCAGGATTTAATCAGACATCCTAAAGGTTATATTGAGGTGTTAGTACATTTTGTTTGCCTCAAATGCTAAATATTCATTATATAAGTAGTGGAATATTTTATATAGTACATTGTATTCCAATTTGGGATGTCCACACTATCATACCAGTTTTTATTTGAAGTAGAACACTATATAGCAGTAGAGGAGCTCTAATCAGGTTGTGACTGGGCACTATTTATAATACTTCTCATGAGCACTTCTACCTATATTATCTGGATTCTTAAAAGTGATTATTAAAATTTCTTAATCAGTGAAGTCTTCGTACTTGGATTTGGTAAGTTGTTTAAAGGCTACTGTGCTGCATAAATGTGATTTTAATACGTTTCCAGGGGAACTATGTGTTTGCTTTGTTAACAATTTATTTTAGAACACTTTATTATTTTTACATATATCTTCTTAATGCCTTTTTTTAGACTAGTGACTCTCAATTAGGGGTGATTTTCAGTTTGTTTACTAAAGTACTCTATTGCAAAACTTCTTCAACTCTTCTAGAATTTCTAGGCCATTGACCCCTCCATTCTGTTCTTCTCAGTCTTTGCTTTACTTCCTTCCTTGTCCATTATGATCATCCTTATACATTTCTAAAACTCTTTCCCCTCATTCCCTTCTGGCACCATCTCTCTGGCTAGTCTCTGACCCTCATGGAACTATTCCTCTTCTCTCTGCATGTACTGAGAACCTGACGGTTGCTAGGAGAAAGTCACTCAGATGAGCTAACTATAATGGATCGTAAAGTTGTCGTGACTCTAAGCTTCACTGGTCCCAAGCCTGTAACCCTACCTGGCAGCCATCTTTGTTTTGTTTAATCACTGTCTTCTTTCCCATTTTCTGCAATACCAATTCCCAGTTTTTCTACCTCTAATCTAATTTCTTTGTCTCTTCATTTACTGAGAAAGATCTTAACTCAGATTTCATGGATTTACCATGAAGTTAATGAAGCCTAACCATGGGTCCTGGCTAAGGCCCTGAATCTAATTTTGTGCTTATAACTTTTTTATCATAGTTCTTAAAGTGAGTTCCTCAGATATATGAGCTTCAGGCTTCCCAACTTGGATCCGTTCCAACCTCTACCACATTCTTTTATTTGTCCCTCCAGGTAATAGTGGAATTATTTAGTCTAATATCAATGGCTATTCATTACATGTGCTCAGAATCTCATCCTTTCATGTTTTCACTCAGGCCTTATTCTGTCCATTATCTTGCTTTTTTTCTGTACCTTTAGCTTCTTCCTTTCACTGTGTCTTCCTCATCAATATTTAGACATGTTCTGGTATTTCACATCTTTAAAATTAAAAAAATCTCCCTTCACATGCTCTTTTTCAGTCAGTCTTATTCAGAAATAAGCTCCTTTAAAGTGAGAAGTTTGTTTTCACCTGCTATCTCTCCAATTATTCTACCTGTCCCACTTTCATTTTCTGTCCCCAGACCTCTTCTAAAAGGGGTCTTTTTAAGATTATTGATTTCTTACATGTGTGTTAGTCCATTGGATCCCTCTCAGTTCTTACTGAATTCTTATCAACTATTAATGCTGTTGACTCCACTCTCTCCTTCTCCCCCTTTTTCCCACTCTTTCCTTAAAAACACTTCTCTGGCTTCTATCACACCATATTATCTTGGCTTTCTCATGCCTCTGTGTGTACTTCTTATGAGTTATATTTATAGTTCTTCCTGTATCTAAAGGTAGGAGATCCTTGGGAATCAGCTTAGGTCCTCTTCCTCTTCATGTCAGATAATTCCTTGGGCAGTCTCGTTCACTTCCTTGAGTTCCTGCTACCAATAAGCTAGCAATTCTCCAATTTATAGCTTCACACCAGTCTTAGTTACAGACTTATTTATGTCCAGCTCTTTTCAACTTGAAATCTTATGGGCCATTCTAAACCAATGATTTTCCCTGCTGCCTTAAAACAAAAGTAAAAAAAAAATCCTCTACTCTTCCTTCACTGGTGCCCCTTTCAGTACATAAAAATCAATTCAGTTGTTCATGCTAAAAATCTGAGTATCATTCTTGATACCTTCCTGTCTCTTCTATTCCCCATCCTGCCTATGAGCCATTCAATCAAGTCCTGTCGGTGCTCCCTTTTGTATATATTTATAAATGTGTGTATGTCATTTCATCTGTTTTTATACACTTTTACTAACACCCTATTCAATGCTACCTTTATTTTTAGATAGATTCTATAATAGTCTCCTAACAGTCTATCACTTACTTAACACAGAAACCGTAAGGATGTTTCAGAGATATAAATCTGAGCCTCTTATTCCTAGATTTAATTATTCAGTGACTTTCCATTATATTCAGAATATACTGGAAAAAAATTCTTAACAAGGGCTACTAGACTTTGTTAAGAATTTGATTTTGATCCCTTACCTAACTCTTCATTATCATCTCCGTCTTGCTCCCTTAAGCTATACTTTCCTTCCCTTAATTCGTTGAAACATGCCAAGTTCTTTGCAGAACTTTTGTGCACTGCTATATATATTCTCAATGTTAGCACACTCTCTTACCCTTAGAAGGTACTTTTTTAAAGAATAAACATATATATATAAATATGTATGTTTATATACATATATACATAATATGTACTTATATATGCATGTATATAATTACATACATACACACATGGGGTATGTAATATCTATAGCATAGCTGGATGTGAATATACATATGTACATGTACAAACCAATAGGAAAATTATACCAACTACTACTGTCTGGAGCATAAACAGGTATAGTTTTCAGGTTCAGGAGATAATTACTATATACATCTATTTACTTTTAGTAGCTAAAAGGCCATATTGAGGAATATTAATTTCCCCCCTCTTATAGGTAAAAAATTTGAAAATACTGAAATGTTTGGTCAGTACCCACTTCAGGTCAATGGATTCAAAGATCTACATGAGTGCCTAGAAGCTGCCATGATTGAAGGAGAAATTGAGTCTTTACATTCAGAAAATTCAGGAAAGTCCGGCCAAGAGGTGAGTTTAGCATCTTTATTCCCCTTCCCTTCAGGTCTTTCTTAAAATGTTGTGAAGTGCAATTTAAGGCTCTAAGAATATAGCTACTAATAATTGAGAGAATACTCAGAAAATGTATTTGGATTTAATTATGATAATTTATACATATTTGGGAAACCTGCAGAGTCAATATAGTCTATAATCTAAGTTAAATTTTCATTTAAAATTTTTTCTCAAAATTTGATGTTAAAATCCTCCTTTAGGACACTGTTCAGTCTTTTAAGACTTTTCAGTCATGGTACCAGCCATTACAGCATTGCTAGTCCTGGAAGTAAGGAAGAAAAACACTGATGTTAGAGTGGAATTTTATATAGACATATGTTACTTACATTAAATATTGTTGGAATATGTCCACACCCAAGTAGGCAACACCACACTCTTTTTCTTGTAAAATTACTGTGTGATTGCCTGAAGGGCAGATGAAAAAACTTGCTTTCTTAAGAAAGAAAGAATTAAAAAAATATATTACAAGACTATTTATCTGTCTCCACTGGTCTCTGTCTAATAACCTGTCTCCATCTCTCAGTTCATCTCTCTAGCTCCATCTGTATATCCTTCCATCCATATATTCTTCTAGAATAATAAAGTAAAGGATAGATTATGTGCGCCAAAATCAGCCATCATTAAGCAATTGCTGATAGCTGTCTAGATGTAAACTCCATGCATGAGGGTGGGGGTCTTCATCTGTGCCATTCACTACTGTATCCCTAGGACAGTGTGGTGACTGCAGATAAAATTACGTAATACGTATTGACTGACTGAATGAAATGTCTCAGTCATATTAAAAATGTTCCCAAGGTCTTTATTCTGAATGGTACTTAATAAATATTAAGTGATGGCATCTCTGTTTATCTAAAAAGAGACTAGGTTCTTGTATTTTTCAGAATAAATTGCTTTTATTTGAGTTGTATGCTTTTTTAAAAAGATGTAATTCTAACGCCATCCTCATTTCCTCTTCTTCCCTCACATACTCAAACAAAAAAGGAAATAAATAATATTTACTATTTTTTGGCTGTTTTTGTGAGAGAGAGAAAATATTTGAAATAGTTTTTCTCTCTACATCACAGAGCATCTATTTCAGTGATTCTCAACAGATACCTAGACCTCACTTCAAAGCTATCAAATCAGAATCTAGGGTAGGGATATGGTATATGGCCACCAGAGCTCCACAGATGACTCTGATATAGACCTTTAATTAAGAATACTTAAATTAAGCTTATTTATTTTATTAATTGGGAAACAAATCTGTAAAGATTGGGACTTTCCAAGGATCCCAAAATGGAACAAGTGAGCAGAGCCCCATAAAGTGCGATCTGTTTCCTATTAAATAAAAGAATGATGGGTTTGGGCAGGGAAAAAAGGGATGGCATTTTCCTCACATTGTCAAAGTAGCTTATAAATGAAACACACTATGGTTTATTGTTAAATAATTTAATAATTGGTAAATAATCTTTCTCACATATTCCTAGCTTTTAAAAATGTTTTTCTTACGTTGACTCTGATTGCCATTATTTATTTTTAAAAAAATCTAGTTTGTCCTCTGTCTTTGGCTTCATACTCTGAATGCCCTATACTACTATATATATTTTCTGCCTAGGTTTTCCCATCTAACCTAAGATACACAATGGTTTGTTGTCATCTCTGAATTCAGTTTCTAAGCAGTCTGAATAATAGCAAATTTGATTACCTGTGATTCTTAGTACCAGTTGCCTAGATTTGCTGAACACAGTAGTTTCAATAATAATTCAGCCTGGTTTAAGTGACTGTCACCGACTAGAGCAGAATATCTTAAAAGTTTTTAGTAACACCCTTAAATTATAGTCTTATTTCATTATGTCCTTCAGAAAAGCTATTTTGTTTCTCTATAAAGACCAATGAGTAGCATTTTAGGCTTGTTTCTAAATTGGCATAATCCCCGATGTTAATACCTTCTATCTCTTACACTATTATTTAATAAAAATTATTGATTTTACTTTGATACAGAAAACATCTCTTTTTTTTTTTTTTTTGCTGAAATAGCTGTGGCCAACTAATATAGGAAGATCTCTAGTCTCCAGAATTGCTTATGTTAAAACATCCAGTGGGCTGTAAGAGTTTACATTTCTGTAATGATGTACCAAGAGGCAACTGAATAAATTAAAAATGATTATATGTAAGATAATTACTTACAAAATATTTTTCTAAATCATAAATTTTAAATTTTAATTAAATGGTATGCCATTTGTAGATGAGTTATACTCTCCAGGAAACCTGGAGCTATTTTTTGATTGCCTATTGGAGAGAAAGAATTTCAAAGAGTAAATACCTCACTTCTGGTGTGGGTATTCACTACTAATAATATGATGTACATCCTTTTAGACGATTGCTATGAACATACAAATATTGTATTTGTCTGTTCATACTGTCCTGAGACTTGCATTTTTTTACTTACCAGTATACTGTGAGCATCCTTCCATGTCAGTATATAGCTTTACATCATTCTATTTAGAACCTGCATAGTATCAGTGTAGCCTGTATTTATAAAATTAAATTGTTGTAATTCTTCTGTGAGATAGTAGTTGCACAAAGAATTATTTCAAAGAATGTCTTCCTGTAAATACCCTTGAGCACTTAGGAATGAAGGATAGTTAGGAGTGGAATCTTTAGGTCACAGGGCATACTCATTTAAAAATGTAAGTACTGCCAAATTTCCCTTCACAAAGTTGTACCAAGTTATAATCAAAGTGCTGAGAGAAATTTTACAGAGCTTTAACTAAAAAACTAAGTTATAGAAATAATACCTACATATACTATATTAGATACATGGAGATATTATATAGGAAATATATAGGGCAAAGGAGTGAAGGCAATTAAATGACTGAAACTAATTTTTGAATTGGAATTGCAAGTTTTCTCTTCTCGTGCTTAGTTTATATCCTAGCTTTGTTTGGTGTTCTGTGGGGAATTTGCAATGATAGGTCTGTTTTTTCTTGTTCCTCCCCCCGCCCCATAGTCATGTAATCTTCCAAAAGCAAGGTAGTTAAAACATATTAATAGAAAAATTAGCTATTAACTCATAAAAATGGCCACATTCTCTCTAGAAAATATTTTAACAGGTCAGATTTATATTTACAGTAAATTCAGGAGTACTGCTGTTGCCATTGCTGATTATCTAAGTTCTTTTTTCATTAACTGCAGAAATCTATTACCCCTGTCAGTTCATTTTATAATGTAGTAATAATAATAGTAATCATAATGATATGTGTTTTGAGATATGGAGAATGTAAGCATCATTTTTACCTTTAATGACCTGTGTCTCACAGCATGGCATACCGGTTAGATTAGGGATAAAGTATAGAGTTTCACTGAATGGAAAAATATTTTGAAAGAAAAAAGTCTCATTGTTTTATATTATTTGAAATTCTACTTATGTCCTGCTGTACTTATGATCTAAAAATCACAGAGCTAGACATACCCATAGTACTTTTGTAAATGAATTTAGGGAATGGTCTGGCTATCTCTTGTCCTGATCAGCATTATAATGAAAAAGTGAAATCCTTCCACTCCTGTAGTAGGAATAAACTGTCACTGCTGTTGGAGGAAACAGATCCACACAGAGACATATTACATAATATATTATGAACATTCTTTCATAAGATATGGAACCTATTTCCTGGACTATTTATGGCTTACAGAGAAGCATACCGCCAATTTGGGTCATTTCATTTCTGTTGGCCATTGTAGGTTCCCATGAATTAAAGTATGTTAACTATTTAAAGTTAATACTTAGATTTATTTTTAAATAGTAACATTTAAAGCATTGCAAGAAAAAATGAAGGTAATAGTACTTGAAATCTACTTGTTTGGGTATTATAAAATGGAATAGAGAATATCATCCTAAGGCATCAGACGTTTTCCTTGTGATATGTGTGGGGTATATTTTAATTCTTAATAGTAATTTTAGGTATGGATTAAAGCTAACTAAAAAAAATTCTTTCCAATGCCGTGGGAGAACAAAGCAAATAAGCAAACTTTGCTCAAGAAATTTTAAAACTTAAGAGATGTTTTTAATATTAGATCTTCCATTACTTTCTCTAGTCAGTTTCAGGTAATATCCATAAAGCAAATTCCTTAAACTTCAACTTTTAGTAAAAGGTAAACCAAATCCAACTCAGGAAATCTCAATTCAGGTAATCATTAGCATTTTTGGAGGGAGAAATAGTTTTTAATAACCATTTATTTTTATTGATTTTATTTACAGAAAAGTAGCAACTTTCAAGATCATATTCAGTTTGCCACATGTGCCACATTTCTGCTTTTCTTTTTCTTGAACGTTTGAATTTAAATTAGCATACTCTTAGCTTATTGACATTTATGTGGTGACATTTTTGTGGCACTTAAAAATACCATACATGATATAGTATACAACAGTTTCTTTTTACAGAAGTACATTGCACGGCTTAAAATAAGCACTTTAGAAATACTTGTTACATTATTTTATACTTCTGTATTTGTTAATTCACAAGTTTGTTCGTTTTTCTTTCTCTTTAAATAAGGTTTATGTAAAGCTTGAATCTGTTTACTGAAATAATTTTGAAGTTTTGTTGCATTTCACGCTTAACTGAACAGTTGCCAAAGTGTGTGGAGGAGTTGCCTCATAGCAGTGAGGCATTCAATTCTTTAAGCACTAGTCATTTTTAAAAATATTAAATGTAGTTATCATCAGTATAAACTCTGTTTGCTAATGATAGATCTTTTTCTCAAATTTGTCAAAATTCCAGTGGGAACATGAAATTTAAAACAGGAAAGTATCAGTTTCTAGTTTTAGCATGAGAATTGTGATCATTTATGCTATAAAATATTTTTTTTCTTTAGTATACTACCTCTTACATGTTACTTTGTCACAGGTTTTTGACAGCGTGGTTGATTGTATTAGGTATATGTGCCATTCCAGGTAGTAATTGTGACATAATATTGAAGAAGCAAGAAAACTTGAGATACTAAGCCATACTTTTATTCAGTGTCTTTCTCTTTGGGTTAGAAATTCTAATGTAAAGAATTAATCATTGAAGAAGGAGAGTCATTAGAAGATTTTTCTCTTTCCTGGTTGTGTGTTACCCCATTGGAATTTTCAAAAGGTGTGAAAAACTTTTAAGAGGAAGTTCAGTTTTAACTAAATTGCATACCCAATCAATTATTTGTGATGTTAGCATTATGATGATGCATATAAAAATGCCACTGCTAACCAACATCCTGTGCCTAAAATTGCAATGGAGAAAACAGAAAGGTGATATTAAGGGGTTTTGTTATTGCTTTCTTTCAGCATTGGTTTACCGAACTACCACCTGTGTTAACGTTTGAATTGTCAAGATTTGAATTTAATCAGGCATTGGGAAGACCAGAAAAAATTCACAACAAATTGGAATTTCCTCAAGTTTTATATCTGGACAGGTATGGTTTGGTATACAGCATGACTTAGTTTTGAAACACTTCAGTATCCAGTGAAGAGTTATTGTGCTTAGAGAAAATTTTTGCTTAATTTCCTTAAAATAATTTTTACTTTTTGCTTAATGTATCTAATACTATTTGTCAAGGAAACTGGAGTTCTCTTTTTATTTAGAAAAGTATAGTTACTGGGAATAATGTTATAAGGAAAAATACTAATTTGTATTGTCTGTATGATGTTTTATTATAAAATTTTGGATGAGTTGATCTTCTGTAGTGATGGCTAGACTTAATATTGTGTCTACTTCTATATTTGAAAATACTAATAATTGCTGTATTTCTTTTTCCTGATAGATACATGCACAGAAACAGAGAAATAACAAGAATTAAGAGGGAAGAGATCAAGAGACTAAAAGATTACCTCACAGTATTGCAACAGAGACTTGAAAGGTATTGAAACTTTTGTGAAATTATGAGCTAACTATAGGAAGTCATATTTTTAGTGACTATCTAGAGCTTTAATTTAAAATTTGCTTTGAATGATTTGTGATTCTAGGAGTAAATAATCATTCTGGATTGATATTTTGCTTGAATAGTTTAGGCTTGAGTTTCGTTAGAGACTAAAATAATTCATAGTTGGCATTAGAAGATGATTTTATTGTTTAAAATTAAATATTCCTACCATCAAGAGGTAATACGCATGGTACTAAAAATAGATGTAAAGTTAAACTAATCTATGATTGAGATTTCTTTTTGTGTGAGACTAAATATTACTCTTGAGATTTCCCTTAAAACGAACGGTAACTGAGTTTTTCTCCTTAACACAGAAGATAAAAGCTCAGATGCCTACGAGAGGCTCATGGCGGCTTTATAAAGAAGGGGGGAAGCAAGTCAAGCGTAAGCTGGTGGGCAGAGGGAGTCAGAGAGCACATCCCTGTGGAGAGAGGGTGGCTGCTGTCGGCACTAGTAGGCGGTGCCACGCATGACCATCATCTTCCTGTTGTCTATAGCTTCGCATTGTTTCCAGAAGAAGCCAGAATCTAGAGTATGAAATATTCTGTAGTTCAGACAAAAGTCTACAGGCTGAAATGTGGTCTGAAAGATCCCAGTTTGCAACCTCTGATCTAATCTGTATTCCCTTGTTTTAGTATTAATTTGAAAGTTAATAGCCTACAACTTTTTGTACAAAATAATGTTATTTTTCAATAGTTTTAATTCTTAAAAGGTATCAGTAATCATATTGAAAAATAATCAGACGTAAACGGTGGGAGGATAATATTTGTCACCATCTTGAGACCAGATAACAGATCTAAAAATAAAAGTCTCAGGAGATGGAAATGTCAGTTTTCGTTTTACTATTGGGTTACAACTTAGAGCAGCATCTAAAATTTATAACAGTATATACACACATTCAGTCTTAACCAGCTTTGGTTTTGCGTTCCTTTGGAGAACATTAAATTTATTTCTTGAGTGTATATTTAGTTTTACCATCTTCATTTGAAAGCAAAATTAATTTCATTGTTGAGGAATATTTATTGAAATGTTTTTATTATGTTTTATAACAATTATTGAAAAAAAAAAAACAAATGTGCTTTATACACAAATGAAAGCATTCATACATTTTATGGTTAACAGGTATTTAAGCTATGGTTCGGGTCCCAAACGATTCCCCTTGGTGGATGTTCTGCAGTATGCGTTGGAATTTGCCTCAAGTAAACCTGTTTGCACTTCTCCTGTTGATGATATTGATGCTAGTTCCCCATCTAGTGGTTCTGTACCATCACAGACATTACCAAGGTAAAAAGTTTTCTTGATAGAAGAGACAGCTGTGTTACTGTATTACGTAATAATATAATTGATGCCTTTAAAGACGGTTTTATAAAATGCATGTTGTGATTTATTTTAGTGAACACTAAAAAGATGACGTTCACTTAGAAGGTTGTATGCTTCTGGGGGCTTTCTTATTTCATTGTTTAAATGGATTTTATGGTTGTGGATTGAAATTTTCATCATACTTTTTTTCCATTCAGAATTATACTTTAGGTTGTATGTTATATGTATCAACCTTTCATCCATGAAAATACTACTGTTAAATTAGAAAATTTTCTGTAATGTGAGCTGCTAAGTATTAGCAAGGGAAGGTTTTATAATTCTGGTATATGTAAGATTTGTATAAATAAATATGATTAAGCCATTTCTACTATAAAGCCCCAATTTTATCCTTATAGTAATGTAGTTCCATATATTAAGAATCTCATTAGGTTATTAGATTAATCCATGTATTTCTGGGTTTTTTTTTAAGAAACCTTTTTCCTTTTGAAATTATAAGCCTATTTAATGCTATTTGTTTGGCACATAATCATTGTCCAGAGCTTCAACTTGAAAAGTTTAATAATGAATATTCTGTGCTTTAAAAATACAGCACAACAGACCAGCAGGGAGCTCCTTCTTTAGAACTGCCAAGCACATCACCCGCATCAATAGCTGCCATTTCATCGAGATCAGTAATACACAAACCATTCACTCAGTCTCGGATGCCTCCAGATTTGCCCATGCATCCAGCACCAAGGCACATAACAGAAGAGGAACTCTCTGTGCTAGAAAGCTGTTTACATCGCTGGAGGACAGAAATAGAAAATGACACCAGAGGTAAGAAGCTTCTCATAGCAGAGCTACTCTACCTCAGATGGACATGATTAATGTTAGAATAGAACCTGTGGATTATGGGTTTCATATGTAAATATTAATAAAGGTTTTTTTCCCCCTACAAAGTGTTTTCCCCCTACAAAGTGGTTTCTATAAGATAAACTAGTTTGGCTTCCTTTTTTATGATCTTAATATCAGGTTTAGAGAGACCAAAAGATTTTCCCTGGATTACTTAGCCAATTAATGACCTAACAGATGGTCTGATTTTCTGGTTTAGTGCTCTAAATTTATATCAAACTGGTATTCACAGGTACTCCATTGGTGAAACATCATACAGCATCAGATTTTGTACTTAATCAGTTACGTACCTCCCTTGATGTTTGTGCAGTGAGTTCAAGTGATACAATGTTTTCTTTAGGTTGAAGAATTAGAAATGTGAATTTTAATATTCATTCTGCTCTAGTAGGTTTCCAAATATGATCTATTAGCTCAGTGCCAGTCTATAACGAGTTTTAACTGGCATGTAGTAAAATAAGAAAAGTAAGGACAGTGCTCTGTGGGGTGTGTGTGTGTGTTAGTGTTAAGTTGCCATCTGTCCACGCTTGGAAGGAACTCTCCTTTATTCTGAAATTATCTCCTTCCTACTTTACTGCTGTTAAAATCTCCTTTTTCTTAAAATGAAGTGATATTAATATTTTATGGTAGTTTTATCATAATTTTTCTTGCATGTCAAAATATAATAACCTATTATTGCTCCCTAATTTTATCCTAATTTTATTGATCTATGAAAAAAAATCTAGGAGTTACTCTTTTTATACCAAAAGGTTGGACTTGTACTAAACAATATCACTTGTTAGATTTTAAATGCCCAACTAGATGCTTTATAGACAATATGGAAATAAAGAGCAGTCCTAATTTAATAGGGAGTAAATAGGGTGTGGTGGCAACTAACAGCATTAGTAACTAAAGATTTTCCTTAGTATTTTTCATATCTAAGGAAATTTTTTGTATTTGAAATCATTATAAACATTAATTAAGCACATAGTTTTTCCTGAATACTGTGCTAGGTGTTGGATAATTTTCTACTGGACTTGGCAGATTGTGTTTGTTTTCATAAGATTACATTCAGAAGGCTGAAAGCTAAGAACTTCTGACACCAAGGTAGTAGCATTGAGGGAGGGAAGAAATGAATTTGGTATATTCTTTGATGTGGGTCACTGACAAGAGGGAAGAGAGAGAGAGAGGGGGATCAGGGATGATTCCCTTAGTTGCTCATAGTGATATGTATAACTACATAGATGGAATGCACTTTGGAAATGAGCAAACTGGTGGGGAGCAGGCCCCCACCTTGGCGGAGGAAGTAGGAATATGATGAGTCCACTTCTGGCCATTTTAAGTTAGAGGAACTTGAGAGACATGTCATAAGGTTTTGAACCTATAATATTATGCATCAAGTATTAAAGATTTTCCTTGGAATATTTGTTTTCTCTCTTTTATCCCTGATGATATTTGCTGTTAGCATTATTTTTTAAACTATTACATAGTATTCCAATATATGAATATGATATAATTTATTCAATTTCTATGTTGTTACTAACTACCAACAAAGCTGGCCTTCTGCATACATATTAACATACTTTTTGAGTTGAATATATTAAAAATGCCATTTCTGATCCAAAGTGTATATACTTAAATTTTTGACTATTTAAAAATTTCCCTCCCAAAACAATGAGGCAGTTTATATTCCCAATAATTTTGTGTGAGAGAACCTGTTTCCCAGTATTCTCCCTAGCTCTGGGCACTTTTTAATTTGTGGTAGTCTGATAGTTGAAATGAAAATGGTATTTCAGTGTCTTGATTTGCATTTCATTAATTATGAGTGAAATTCTATTTTTCTATAAATTTGTGACCTTTGCCCATTTTTTATATTGAACTATTTGTCCTTCTCTTATTGCTTAATAGAAACTTTAATGTTATGGGTATTAACCTGTTGCCTGTAGTGTATGCTGCAGATAATATTTTTCTAGTTTGTCATTTGATTTTCTTTATGTTGGTTTTTGTTTTGTTTCTATAATAATAGATTTTCTTAAATTTGGGGAGTCTTTTCATTTATGGTTACTGGATTTTCTAACGAGCTGTAAAAGGCCTTTACCTAGTCTAAAGTTCCTAATTTTCTTTTGTAGTCTTTGGTGTTTTTTTCCTGATTCTTTTTAACAGCTTCATAGTATAGTGTGGTTATACTATAATTTAACCATTTCCCTATTGACAAATATTTAGGTTGTGTCCACTTTTTAAAAACCAGTTAGAGGCAATATAACTGTGAAACATCCCTGCCTCTAAATAATTTTGTAGGATAGATTTCTACTGGAAGTAGAAATAATGAGTAATGGGAGTCTCATAACTTTATTTCCATTGGTGATTATAGTGGATTTTTATTCAGTTACTTCTATACATATACATATATGTATGTGTGTGTGTGATGTGTGGTGAAGTTATTTTATTTCACTCTAAAGGTTTTCGTATAGGTTATAGCTCCCCTTTTCCACTTACGTGCCCTAATTTCCTCTGGCTCCAAACTTATATATTTTAACACAGGGGGAACTTCATCAAGATAAAGAACTTTGTTTTTGATTTAGGGCAATAAAAGAATAAACTACAGGAAAAAAATAAAGTTTTTCCTGTTTCATAGAAATATGTAGGGGGGGTTAGCTTTAATTTTCATTGGAAACTTCCCTTATAAATTTGAACAAAGTTCAGTTTTATTGGCTCTGCACATTTTTTAAATAAACCATATTTGTTTTGTTTTTCATTTTTCATTTGTGCTATATCTTTTATTAAGAACTAAATTTCATTTTATACAAATTCTGAATAGTAAGTTTTAGAACAGTTTTAGAAACTTTTTCTTATTCCTCTAACATATTGGTAGGAAAACCTTTATTCCCTACCTTATAAGTCTCAGGAGAAACATACTTGATGTTAATCATTAAATGGCATCTTCTATCCTTAGATTTGCAGGAAAGCATATCTAGAATCCATCGCACAATTGAACTAATGTACTCTGACAAATCTATGATCCAAGTAAGTTGAATTTTGAGCTAGTAAGCATTATCAAAATTATTTACATATTTTAATTTATCTGTTATTTATCATAATTCTCATACTTTTTGTTATAAAATTGTTGAACTTTAAGATTTTTATATTAATATTTTCCTCATTCAGTTGTATTATCATACTGTATTTATTGCCTACCTTTTTATTCTTTTATAATAAAATTTATCAAAAATTCCCAAAAGGCCTTAGCATTTTAAAAAACTTCTATGGGAAAATTATATGGTTGTTTAACGATATTAAGATTATGAGAGTGGGGCTTCCCTGGTGGTGCAGTGGTTAAGAATCCGCCTGCCAATGCAGGGGACACGGGTTGAAGCCCTGGGCCGGGAAGATCGTACATGCTGCGGAGCAACTAAGCCCATGCGCCACAACTACTGAGCCTGCGCTCTAGAGCCCGTGGGCCACAACTACTGAAGCCCGCGCACCTAGAGCCCATGCTCTGCAACAAGAGAAGCCACCGCAATGAGAAGCCCGCGCACCGCCATGAAGAGTAGCCCCCCACTCACCGCAACTAGAGAAAGCCCGCGAGCAGCAACAAAGACCCCGCACAGCCAAAAATAAATAAACAAACAAACAAACAAATAAATAAATAAATAAAAGATTATGGGAGAAGGTAAAGGGCTCAGTTACATTTTAACTTCTGAGGCTCATATAATGGCTTGTTATATAAGCCATTTTGCTGAACTCATCCATCAATTTATAACTGTGAAGATATAAACAAATCATGTGCTATATATAAAAGTGTTCATCATAAGTTCTTTATTCGAAAGAAATAACTTAAATAGATCGACAAATATATTTCCAGAGTTTTGAAAATCATCTTATTTACATACCTGTTTTACATGTCTTTAGTTTGCTTATCCTCTCTGCCCCCTGCCTTCTTTTATTTCATAGTTTAATTTTTTCAAAACTTTAATCCCAGCCAATTTACTCTTGTTAAAAAACATATGCTCCTATGGGATCCCCCAGTCAGATGGTTTGTGGGTTTCATGGGATGTGGTGTAATAGACTGCATAACTACAGTTTAACTCTTCTTTTTCATATTTAGGTTCCTTATCGCTTACATGCTGTTTTAGTTCATGAAGGCCAAGCTAATGCCGGGCACTACTGGGCATACATTTTTGATCATCGTGAAAACAGGTGGATGAAGTACAATGATATTGCTGTAACAAAATCATCATGGGAAGAGCTAGTGAGGGACTCTTTTGGTGGTTATAGAAATGCCAGTGCATACTGTTTAATGTACATAAATGATAAGCCACAATTCTTAATGCAAGGTAAGAATATGAAATATGTAGGGTGGTATGTATTTTTAAATAAGTAACCCTTTTATGTGACTCTGGTCTCTGGTGTGATTAATTAAGTGTGGTTTACTAAAGAGTGTGATGAATATGATTAGAAAATGCTGTTGGGTTATTGTAGGTGAGAAAACTGGAATTGAAAAGTAATGTGACCAGGGCTGAAAACTGGAATATATTTTGTATTCATAGTTAACTATTTAGTAACTATTATAAAATATAAATCTGATTTTTTTCTCCTTGTTAAAATCCCTTTAATGACTGTGTCACACATTGACTCATATTCAAGCTCCTTAACCTAACATATAAAGCCTCCATCTTCTGGCCTCTAATTGTCTCTCCAGCTTCATTTATAACCATTGTCCATTTCAAACTTTATGTACTTTACTGATATTTGAACTTCTTTGGCTCACACCAAATCATTTCACACATTTATATCTATATGTTCTTATGTTTTTTATTTTTATTTTTTGCCAGTAATGATCTTATTTCTTTCTTGTTTTGCCTAATTCCTTCTCATCGCTCCAGATTCAATTCAGATGTCATCTGCTCTGCCAAGTTTTCCTTGACCTGCCACAAAGTATCCCTCCTTGTGTTCTCATAGCATACCTCTATTGGGCACTTATTATGTGTTGGAATTGTATGTTGACTTGTCTTTCCCACTTCACTCTGGTCGGCTCAAAGCCAGGGACCATTTCATACTATGTTTTAATCTTTTTATTTCTCATATTCTAATATAGGCTTTGCATATAAAAAGCACTTAATAAAGGTTTGTTGAGACTGATAAAAATAAACTTTCCTTTTGTATTTAACCATTTAGCAAAACTAGTTAGGCAGTTCATTTATGACTGAAAGCTAAAATTTATTTTGTGTGTGTGTGGTAGAGGTTGAGTAACCCTTTTAAGTACTACTTATGTGATGTTTAAAGAAATCTTGCTATATTGATTGATTAGTTTTCAAATTGCATATAAGTATATTGCTATACTTAACTGCTTCAGATGAAAAAGAATTTTAGTTCTATTTTGAGTTTTTGAGGTTATGAGTTATTTCTTCTCATTTTGTGGTAAGTTTTACTTCATGAATAATCAAACGTCTGGTATTTTATAATAGAAAAAGTAGAACTATGTCAGTGTTTGAAAAGTAGCAAACAATTTTGGCCTTATGTCTTGTTCCATTTTTTAACTCTTCAGCCTAAAAGCAAAAGCTGAGAACATTACCTATAATGGATTATCAAATGTTTGCATCATTGTTTTTCTGAGCATTTGTTTGAGTTTTCTTTTAATATATAGGTAATATTGATTCGCCAAGTGGTAATAATTTGTACTTTAAATACATTTGAAACATCTTCTATTTTGAGCTTTGCATTTTTTCTTTAATCCTTAATTTTATAATAGTTTTTGAAATATGATTTGCAGAGGAGTTTAATAAAGAAACTGGGCAGGCCCTTGTTGGAATAGAAACACTACCACCAGACTTAAGAGATTTTGTTGAGGAAGACAACCAGCGATTTGAGAAAGAACTAGAAGAATGGGATGCACAGCTTGCCCAGAAAGCTTTGCAGGAAAAACTTTTAGCATCTCAGAAATTGAGAGAGTCAGAGTCTTCTGTGACAACAGGTTAGTCCGCTTTTATTGCATTTTATTATCAATATCATATTTATTGATATTTTATTATAAAAATAAGATATGCTCATTGAAAAAGCAAAAACAACATAAAACTTTAGTTATCCTAAAATATGAAGACTCCAGTAAAAATCATCTGAAATTCCATCACTCAGAGATAATAAAAGGCAACAATTTAGCTTACCCCTTTGCCAGATAACACTCTATGTACATATATATTGTTTTCAAGTTAAATGAGATGATTCTGCTAACTCTCCCTCTACCTATTCTGCCTACTTTGATTGACTTTTCTTGGCAAGATGCTTAGAAAAACTGTGAAACCACAGGTAACCCAAGCCAATTCACTAAAGCTATCAAAGGAATGAACTCTAATAATTTCATATTTGAGCAAAATAACACTACTGGTAAATAGTATTAATTCATGTAGGGTATTTATTTGATTTTTTTTCAGAATTCTTAAAGTTAAAAACAAAATTAGCAGGAACTAAATATTTAATATATTCCAAGCAAAAATCTATATAGATCTGTAAAACAAATGAGAAGATAAGTGTATAAAAATATAAATATTAAACATTCTACAATTATTAGGTGATGAAATCAATAAAATATCAAGAACACTGTACAAAAATATGTTCTAGCAAAGCTGAAAATACAATGTCTAATGATTTTTTTTAAGATTAATTTCATCACTAAGTTGTCAAAATATTTTAGGATAACATTTTGTACTGTAGGAAAGGTGCTATTTCTGTTTAGTGGTTGGGGAAATGAGAAGAGATAAATTAAACATATTTTCCTTAACCCCATTTGTCTCTTTCTCTCTCTCTTATTTTTTTTTTTTTTTTAAATCTGTGTGTTTTGTTTTTATTTTTTAAGAAAGCATTTTAGGTGTTTGTTTAATTTCATCTTTTATAGACAGATTCCCATGCAGCTTTACCTAGGTAGGTTTCAGCATTATCATCTGAACTTTAGAAGGAATTATTCTTTCAATGAGAGATTTATAGTACCACAATATGGTATGGTGACTGATGTAGGCATGCACAGATCTTTCCAAACTTGGAACTTGTTCTCATATGAGTTGAATATTTGAGTCCTTGATCTTGATTTTAAGTGACATTGATTCAGAATTTTTAAAAGACCAAGATAATGGTATTATACCAACAAAGATACCAACATATTGATACAGAAATGCAGTACAGTATATCTGAATACCACCATTGTAGTCTCTGGTGAGCTCTACCAGACGAGGACTGTACTTTTCTTCCTGTACATCAAGGGCCACTGTGTAGAACAGGTGAAACTCTATAGTTTCATAACAATGCAGTTTCATTATAGTAACTTTGTCCATATTAGTAGGAAGTAAAATAGCTCAGTAGATATCAAGAGGTTTCTGAGTTCAAATCACAGTGTAGTAACTATGTTATAGTTCCTTTCATTTTTGAGTCAGTTCCATCTCTTTGTGATTTCATCCCTTGTCTTCTGGACATATCCTTTCCAAATTACTCCCTAGAACTTGCCCCAAGATGGAACTACTCTGTTATTCTTTGCTTAACTTTTAAGTGCTCCAGTTGCACATGGCTCTTCTTACCTTATTAGTGGGAGGACAGGGCTGCATAATTGGCGTGATAGTGGCACCTAAGCGCTCAGATGAAGGTGAGTGCTCCAGTCATTGGTTAAGCTCCAACCGTATTATTCTTGGCTCAGTTATATTTTGTAACATCAAAATATTAAATTCTGTACAGTCTCTTTTCCATCTTTTCTGTTTCTCACGAGACTATCTAAATTTACAGACTTAACACATTTTATTTTTACTAAATCAGACTAATACATATTCCCCACTAATATTCCTGTCTGACAGGACTAGCCAGCTTTTCCCTATCATTTACATTTGTCATCTTATATTCCCTCGCTATGAAAAGGCCACATGTGTATGCTCCACACCCTTTTTATCCTGATCAATACTTCCTATTATACACTTTATATGCTGTTTTGTAAGTTTTAAAAAATTCAGCAGTAGGTATTGGGCATATATGTTCATGTCCCTCTTTAGTATTTAAAAAAAAAAAAAACTTGAAGAGAAATACAGATGTATTTCTGAAAGGAGCCAGAATAACTAAAAAATAAAGAGATGGAAAAGGTCAATTCATATGTAATTGTTATGATAATTATCTTCCAGACTGGTTTTTAGAAAGCAGTGACAATACTGCCTCAGTAGAAAACATTGTGTCCTGTATAGAATTGCTAGAAATATGCATTTTGAGTTAGTAGAAATAGAATGTTCTAAATCTATAAATTTGGGGGTGAGATTATTGTTTAAAAGATTGGTTTCTATTACTGTATTATCTTACATATCATATTAAGAAATCCATATTCTGTTACAGGGGAATTTAACATACCACAATTGAATAAGGGAATGTATTATAGTGTTCATTGGAATCACTTACATCCTATCATTAGTAGAGAAATTTTACTTTAATGCCTATGCCATCTTTTTCCTGTTTCTCCTCACAGTTTTCAAAGTAATTTGTTTAATTTGGTATAATACTTTCAGACTGTCAAAGAGAACCTGTGTTTAAATCTCTCAGGTGTGCACTAGGATTATGAGTGACTAGTGGAAGTAATACAAGGAAATCTTGTGCATAAAACCCATCAGAGTGATTTTTTTTTCTCTCCCTGCAAATCTTTTCAGTAAAGCTGTAACCTAAGAACCATTAAAATCCAATTTCTTAAGGGTGATATTCCAAATAAGAATATTAATTTATATAGTATTAATTAAATGAGTATTTGTTCCTCTTCTCTAACAGGTGACCAAGAAATCCATAGGCATCACTTCTCCCACACGATTCATTGTCTTACTGACTAAATAATAAATGATAGAAAAGTATTCTTTAGTCCATCTCACACTACCTCCCTAATCTGCCTACTGCGAAAGAAAACTTACCTTAACACTTATGTTTAGAGATTTA
This sequence comes from Balaenoptera ricei, assembly GCF_028023285.1. Lineage (NCBI taxonomy): Eukaryota > Metazoa > Chordata > Mammalia > Artiodactyla > Balaenopteridae > Balaenoptera > Balaenoptera ricei. The sequence goes on from NC_082642.1 coordinate 133,785,861, forward strand.
GCCAACAGTTCTTTACCGCGGTGTGTATCGATACCTCAGAATTACCTGGGGGACTTTTTCTGAGTATAAACAGGACATACCACCTAAGATTTACTGGGATCAGAATCAGTGGAGGAAGAGTCCAGAATATATATTTTTAAAAAGATGGTCAGATAATTCTGAGGTGTACCTGTGGTTAAGCAGCATGGCTCTAGGCTGTATGTATAAAACAAATTATTCTGAAGGAGAGAGAGCTTTGCCTGTTACTGTTTTGCTTGTGTTACCCATATCTTACTCAAAAACTATTTGAAGTCCTTACAATATATATAACATACTCGGATTTTAAAAACAAAAAGAAAGAAACTGAAACCAAAAAATGAGGTACAAATGGTCTACAAATCAAAAATAAGCTGATATTCCAGGAAAGTACAGTTGGTTCCTGAGAGTAAGACCTGGCAGAATGAACAATATCCTCAATATTTTCAAGTTCCTTTAAAACAGGGACCGGGTGATGTTCTTATTTAAATCTCCAGAATCTAGCATAATAAATGACACATGGTTGATGCCCCTTGAATATTTTCTGATTTGATTTCATTCCCTATGGAAATTGCAATAATGAGTTTCCTAGGGGTGATCCTCAGTGTATGGGAATGCAACCATTTTAAAAGGATAGCCAGTGTGAAATAGATAGCTAGTGGGAAGCTGCTGCATAGCACAGGGAGATCAGCTCGGTGCTTTGTGACCACCTAGAGGCGTGGGATTGGGAAGGAGGCTTAAGAGGGAGGGGATATGGGGATATATGTATGCATATAGCTGATTCACTTTGTTGTACAGCAGAAACTAACACAACATTGTAAAGCAATTATACTCCAATAAAGATGTATATGTAAAAAAAAAAAAGGGTAGCCAAAATAACTATACGTTAGGGAAGAAGGCTAAACGTATGTTGTGCATGTATAGCTCTATCCTGGATAATTTTTAGGTTTAACTTCGGTTCCTAAGCCTCTGCTCCCCACATTGCTGAGAATTCTGTTTGTGGTGCCACCTAGGCATCTGAAGTCTTAAAATTGTTTCTGTGATGATTCTATGCAGCCAGCTTAGCGTGGCTCTTTATAGGCTGCTTTTGGGGAATCATTGATTTTAAATACATTTCTGTAAGAAAAATGGACTGCTGTTCTTTGACACAGTACTCTTTAAATATTGTTCTAAATTTGCATGTAATAAATATGACTCATTAGTAAGTTAAGGTATGAAATACTTCTGAAAGATACAAGTTATTGTTCTTTTTTTAAATAGTTGATTAGAGAGCAGACCTTTATGCTTTAACAGAAAGTCAATTGCTTGTCAAGTTGACTCTCTTAAAATGCTAAAGACCATAACCAGGAAACAGGCACAGAACACCCCCAAGGTCCTCCCAACCCCTTACTTCAACATGAAGGTGGACTAAAGGAGCAAGTTCTGAGTACTCTCAGAATGTTGGATTTTATATAACAGCCAAATAGGTGAACGAATAAGTTCTATTATCAACATAGAACATGGCTGGAAAATATCTTATGTGGAGGATAGCCATCCAAAAATCTCAGTGAAGCATCCATAAACTAAATAAATGATTTGAAAGATACTCCAGGTACAGGGCCATTTTACACCTCTACAGAGAACTGGTCATTCACGGTGAAATGAGTGTGTTCAGGAGTTTGTAGCTGCAGGTAGGTAACCAAGGAAGACTTCCAGGAATTAAGAATAACAAATGTCACATAAGTAATCACCAGCTGTATTTCAAGCTGAAGCCTGAACAATAACACTTTAATAACTGTGGGACCAGTTAGTACATAAAATGCCAGTTAGTGCATAAAGGAAACAGCGTGGTCTCTGTTTATTGAGCTCCTACCATTTATATAGGCCAGCAGGGATGAGACTTCTCTAGGGATACAGGATGAACAAAAACTGTTGCGTGAGACTCCTATAGGGTTACAGGATGAACAAAAACTGTTGTGTGTGCAAAAAACATAAAAGAGCCAGATGTTTTGTCCTAATGCTGTTTTTAACAAAGAAATGGAAATTGCCTAAATGTATGGTAAAATATTAGTTGTATGAGCCCTTTATACTGAAGAACATGGTATAATCAGTAAAAATTGTATCGACAGGAAGAATGATTGTTATATTAAGTTTAAAAACAGTATATTCAGAATAACTTTTTTAAAAAAAAATTTGGGTAGGTAAAATCTGGAATATATAATACTAAAAATATTAATAGTGCTTATCTCTGGATAGTGGAAAGAGCTTTCTGTTTTCCTCCTTTGGTTATTTGTTTGTTCTAGTGAACATGTTTTTTACTCTTCTGGTTTGACAAAATGAAGCTAAAACCTCTTTTCTTTTTTATGAAGACCCTCTATTATAATCTGACTCCCTTGTAATTCTTCCAAAACTACTATTCTATGTTTCATCTAAACCAGGGTATTCCCCATTATTCTTGCTTGTAGGTTATTTTCCTGTAATTAAGGCTTTGCTCGTGAAGTATCCTTCATTTGGAAAATGTCCTCTTATCCTCACTATTCTTGAAATTTTGTCCATTTTAAGACTTTGCTCATATCCCCAAATCTTTATGAATCCCCCTAATTACCCCTGTAGCAATTATTACCTTTTACAGTGCCTTTGCATATGCTATTCCTTCTGCCTGGAATCATCTTCTTTCTCATCAAGATAATTTTCTCTACAAATCCTTCAAGACTCAGCTCAGTTGGCATTCCTCCGTTCTTAGCATGCAGCATCATTCCAAGTGTGTGTATTAGGTCCACAATGCTTCTGTAGGACCTTGTGCATAAGTCTGTTATTGCATTCAGTACTTCGTATTGTAATGGAGTATACATTTATCTGATTTTGTTGAGAGTTCCTTAAAGTGAGTAAATTTTGTTGTTTTTTTTTTTTTACATTGTTAATACCTAGCTCGGTACTGAAAATGGCATATGCTCAACAAACATGTTGGGAATGAAGTTTGGATTTTTGTTTCCAAACTCCCAGAACTCGAATCCTTATAGGTTTACCTGCTGTGATTACAGTACCACTCAAATAAGTTCCCTGGAAGATATTTACACAGGGAAAATTCTAGAGGAAATAGTTTTATATGACATTTAGGCAAAATCATTCAGCATCACATAAGGTTTTTCGACTCAAATCCCTATGTGGAAGGAAACCTTGACGCTGGGGACCTAAGGTGTATTTGACTTTGTCGATCAGATAAAATTACTTTTTATCTTAAGGACTTAATTTACATACATTGTCCAGGTTTCCCTGGCTTAGACCAGTGTCACACCAGATGGATTTCTTGGCCCTCATTGCATTAAGCTCACATCATACTATCAACTACTGATGTTTTATCTATTACAGTGAGAAGAGACAAAGGGGGAAAACACAAGTAATGGAATCTTTATCAACAAGAAGTCTGTCTCTGTTAATCCCTAAAGCAGCTGACTTAAGCCACTTATGAAACCTTCCAGAAGCAGAAGCCTTGCTAAGCTGGAGTTGCAGTGGTTAAGATTTTCTTAACCTTGTCTGTCATACAGGGACACTGAAAGAACATTGCAGTCCAAAGTCAGGAAATACAGAAGTGATGACATTTAACTTTTTTTAACTTCTTTACCTATCACACACATTGTAAGCATTTCTTCCTTTAGTTTTCCTTGTCATAGTATATTTCACTCCCATTATCCTAATTACTCATACCCAAAATTTGTCATCTTCACATCAGTCTCCAAACCTTTATGTCTAAAATGCATCTTGAATCTAACCAATTGTCTCTTTCTTGCTGTCTCTGTTATCCAAAAGAACAGTCGTTTCTTGCTCATATTGCTGTAGTACCTTATAGTACTTTCATTGACTTCTAGTTTTACTTTCCTCTCTAATCTGTTCTTTGCAGTGTGGTCAGAATAATGTTCTTTAAACTTGACATGTTGCCATTGTATTGAAAATGTTTATTCACTTTCCTTTGCCCTTCAAAACTTTTGTGACTCAAAGGCCTCCGTTTTGTCCCTATCTGCATCATCTCTTGGCCACCTCTCCCCTCTTGTAATACTATAGTCCAGCCACACTAGATGCCGTTTGGATTGAGCTTATGCTCACTTCATGGGCTGTTCATTCTTCCATTTTCAAATCTAATCCATTATCCTTCAGCTAAGAAGTCAGTTTATCTCATATCCCATAATTAAATTACCCTTGCCCCATTTTATTCCTATAATGTATTATTATGATATTGTCACAATTCATATGCATGATTCTTTGGTTAATAACTTTCTCCATAGTTGACTGTAAACTCCATGGGGGCAGGGACTGGCTGCTTTGTTCACACTCGGAGTCCCAGTGCCTAGCCTAGTGCCAGGCACATAGTTAGACACTTAATTAGAATTCATTGGATAAATCAATGCTCATGCATCTATGTTGAAATTACAGTATTTCTTTTTGAATAATATTTCACTTTGAGAAAAGTTTTAAATTAATAAAATATTGGAAAGGATGACAGTGTCCTGTCGTGTCCCACCAGTTGATTGAGCCAAGGACTCACTTAACCTATCCCAGTAACGCTGTAGAATATTTTAGTGTACTTTCTTATTTCTTTTTATCCATTCATTAGCTTATTAATTCATTTGTTCCATTAAGTTATTGTGTGCTTATTATATGCTAGGTGTTGAAGAAATAGCAATACAAAAGGGAGATAGCATCACTGCTCTTTCAATTCTTACAGCCTAGCAGGGGATATGGGCTTGAAACAAATACTTAACAACAATAATGAAGTTATAATTGTGGTAAGTGCTATTAAAAAGAAAGTATACATTTACTCTAGAGCAGTGATTCTCACCTGGGAGTGATTTTGTCCCTCAGACAGCATTTGACAATACTGGAGACATTTCTGGTTGTCACATCTGCGGGGACACAACAACTGACATCTAGTGGGTAGGTACCTGGGTACACAGGACAATCCTCCACACCAAAGAATCATCTGAACCAGAATGTCAGTAGTGTTGAGGCTGAGCAACCCTGCTCTAGAAATGTGGTTAGCAGGAATACTTCATAAGGAAGTGGTATTTAAACAAAAGGATATATAGAAGTTATTAGATGGGGGGATGAGAATTGGTGAACACACAGGCAAAGGGAAGAACATAAGGAAAGATCCAAAAGTTGGAAGGTAAACCTCTTCTCTGTTGTATTAGATAAGCTGAAAAAAGACTGGTATGTGTTCCTTTTTGAGTAAAGGGCAAAGGACACCAGGCAATGTTGGAGAGATAAGCAGAGGCCCATTTATATAACGCCTTGTAGGTTGTATAAGGATTTTGGGGTTGCCTGTTAAATACCCAGTGGACATTCAGAGTACATTGTTGCATCTATGGGTTTCGAACTCAGAACATAGGCAGTAGAATATAACTTTAGGAGTTCTTCACAGAAGTAGTATTTGAAGTCTTGAATTTATATTGGTACCAGTTTGGCAAGTTGTAATTGTTTTTCTCTGACAACACTCAGCTACCAGGAACAGGTTCAGAAAAGATAGAAGGTTGGGTTCATTCAGGGTTAGGATTTTGTTAGGTAAGTATGAAAAAGGATACTGTGTCCAGAAAAACAGCTACTGTGCTCTCTACAGCAACTCAGACCAGGATTGTTGTACAAACCACCCCCCTACCTCTTTTTTTGGTAGAATGCTCGTGATTTTCCAAAGTTAGACTTTGATACTTATCATGACAAAAAAATTTACTATGAATTTCTTAGCATAAACTATAATGAGTGCTTTCTTCAGTAATTATTTGACTCCTCTGAGATCTGATTCTTTCTTTTGGTAAATTCTGGGGGAAGTGCTGTATATTGAAGCATGTATTACTTTAAATTGAGTAAGTAAAGTAAAATTAATTATTGTATAACTTCAAATGAGAAATAAATAACAGATATATCTTAGTATAGACTCACTGATTTATATTAGATATACAATTGATTCTTTTCTCATGAAGCACAAGCAGGAGAACCAGAATATCTAGAGCAGCCATCAAGAAGTGATTTCTCAAAGCACTTGAAAGAAGAAACTATTCGAATAATTACCAAGGCATCACATGAGCATGAAGATAAAAGTCCTGAAACAGTTTTACAGTCGGTAAGAATTTTTCTTTCAGCTCTCTGAACATACCCATCAGTGTTCACAAGGTTTCCTAGCAGTATAAGGAGAATGACCTGCCTGGGAGTCAGGAGAGACCAGGCCAAGGGACGGCTCTGCTTGAACATGATGAGTGATTGTAGGTGTCACCCAACTGCCAGGCTGTAATTTCCTCAGCTGTAATTTTTAAAATGCTTCTTTCTAAAAAAATAAGTTTCTGTCTTCCTGTTAGAGAATTATGAAAAATTATAATCATAGACTAAAGTAGTCATTTGATTTGGAACTTAAAAAAGAGAAGTACAAAATTTAGCATTATTTTTCTTTTCCCTCAACCCCTCCTCCCATCTTTAGTCTTATTACATTGGAATAGTTGGGAATATAAGGTATAAATTTCATTGTTTCATGGACTGTGTTTAACAAAATACTAGATGGTCTAGGTTAGAGTATTATTAGTAGAATAAATATGATATTATAAAACACTTTATGCATATTTCAGTAGTGTCCTGTATAAAATTGTCATTATAAGCCTCCTTTATTGGTAATTTTCAAGTATTCAAGTGTGTCTTTTTATAACAGTAAGTTGAGCACATTGGTATTGCATTACGTTTCAATGAATATGATATTCTGAGAGATGTTGTTTCAAGAATTTCATACTACAAAACTATTCAGTTGCTATAGTCATTTATTTTTTATTTTATTAGTGAGCACAAACAACTCTTAATACAAGTTTCGTGATAGCTAATTTTAGGATTTGAAGATTCCACTCCTAGAGTGCTAAAGCTAACAGGACATGTAATTTTTCAACACATAATTTTCCACTGAGTGAACTTAATCTCAACAATAGCCTGCTAATTACAGTGATGTCTTTAATATGCTAAGACCTTGATTAACCAAAATGTTCAATTAATAGGGTATTCTGTTAATTATGTTTTGATGAACAAAGTAATCAGAAATTATTTTTTAATTTAATTTCCTTTTTGAAAAAGTTTGATTATATATCATCTTACCATAAAAAATGTATTAATATAGATAGATTTTTTTTTTTGAGCATTTCAAATTTTTCAAATGTCCCTAGAGACTCTAAAAAACTTGCGATGAGGAACTGCTAACTCTAAAGCGCTTCCTGAAAAATGCTTCTTTGAATAGATCTGGGATTTCTACTTCTTGGGGGATGGTAGAAGAAACCCTAGGGAGGGAGAAAAAACACAGGAGTAGATAACAAGGGAGAAATATTTTTGCCTGATATAAAAAAAATAATTTGCCAGGGCTTTTGCTAATTAAGATTTTTATTTGTTAGAGCCTACATTATGGTTAATAAGTATCATTCTTTTAACTGGTATCAGAAAGCTGGAAGCATTACTTAGCTTAATGTAGAATCATGATTTTTTTTTTTTTTTTTTTTTTAGTTTGGCTAATCATGTGTAATTTAAATTTGTAGAAATCAGCACTTAAATTTTGATTGATTAGTTTATTCATATGGATATCATCTTATAAGCTAGCAACCTACTGCTTCACCTTTACTTGAAAAAAGATGGCATTGAGGGAATACGATAGGTAGCATAAATATTTTTCTATCTGGCATATCTTCTGGAGTAGCACCAATAGTTGGCCACATTGTCTGTATAAATTCTGCAGCATGTCTAAGAATATATTAATCATGACTGTCTGACGAGTGGTTCCTGGTCTCATGGTCAGTTGCTTAGGATCATGGTAACCACCTACTGGGTTTTCTCATTTAAAGGTATACCTTAGAAACTAAATTTCAGAGTCTTCAGATTTGGGGATTAAATAGTCCTGGGTTTTTGAATATTAATTTTACTTCTTGCTAGCTATGCAAACTTGAATAAGTTGCTTAATTTTTCTAAACCTTAGTTTTCTTTTATATAAAATGGAGGTGATTGTCGGATGAATTAAGATCATTTTTTTAAGTGCCTAGCATGTAGTGTAGGCCCTAAGTCGCTCTTTATTTCCTTCTGTTACTTAAATCCTAAACATTTCACAAATATACAATATATAAAGCTCCAACCTTAGTAGAAGAAGAATTTCCTGGAAAGCTTAGAATCACAGAAACCATAGAGAGATACTCTCCAAATGTTTAGACAGCTTGCTTTTTAGAAGAATGTCTTTAATTTTAAGTGAAATATTTTAGAAAATTTAAAAATTCAAAAAAGTAGACTAAGAAAGAATCATGCATATTTCTACTATCCAAAGTTAATCACTTAATAATTTAGTATGTTTTCTTTCATTCTTATTTTTATATACAGATTTGGGATTTATTTTTGTAATTGAGTTACTACTGCATATAAAATTTTATATCTTAACTTTTCTTCTTTTAATCACTGAACATAACCGTTTCCCCATGTTACAAACTAAAAAACATTTAATGGTTGAATAGTATTCCATTAAGTGATTAAATTATTTACTTACTCATTCCCCCTTATATATTGATTTCTACTTTTACGTTATTATAAATAGGCTGTTAAAAATGAAACTTTTCCCATATTTCTGGTTATTTCTTTAGACTAGACTCTCCATAAGTTAGTAGGTTAAAAAGGTATGAGCATATTAAGGGAGCCAAAGGGGTTGAAGATATATAGCTTTCTAATCACCCTTTTATGGGACCACTTTTTTAAAAAATCACGTATTTAATAGATTTCAGGCAATTAATAAAAATCTTTGTGTTCTAATTATTTTTACAACTTATTAACTGAGGAACTTATTTTTAATCTCTTTCAAGTTCAGCCTTTGTTAAGGTGTCCATATGGGACCTGACAGTAATAGGAAAAGATAAATGTACTTTACTTCAGTGAACCCTAAAATTCTTTATATGAAAATTTTTTATGGTACTTTAGGATATCTAAACTTGATGGACACAGAATAACTACATGTGCCCAAAATTTCTTCCCTTTTTCAACTTTCACCCAAATAATTAATTAGTGTTATTGCTGTTGAAACTCTTCTGTGGCAACTGGGAAGGTTTATAGAACATTTATTTTTCCTAAGTGCAGTTTTTTTCCAAAGGAAATGTCATTTTGTAAGGATAAATATTCTAAGGAATACATTTTCTGGTTGCTACTTGCCTTAAATTTGTATTTTTTCTTCTTAATATAGTATTGTTTTGGGTTGGTTTGCTTATGAGAAATTTTTCACCAAAAGTTCAGACAAATTTCTTAGTTTACCTGCTTATATTTCACTCTTGTGAATGGAGACGTAGGACAATTCTTCCTCTCTCAAATGCTGGAAGAATTAAAAATCCTTAATTAAATGTCATAGACCAAGCTTATCTCTCCTTACAGAGATAATATTATATTACCCATAGTAATATTGGGTTAGGATTATTCAGGTATAAGCAATTTCAAGAAGCATAATAGTATATTTGTAATACCTATCATTTATAGAACAACAATTAATGTGTCAGGTTTTGGGTTAGCTGAATATTAGCTCTCACGATCATGACAACCATGCAGGTTGGTTGTTTCCTCTTGAAAAATTGAGGACTCAAACAGAACGAGGAAAGCTTTTCTGAAAATGTTATGGTTAAAAATAACACTTCTTTTAAAGGAAGCAATGCCGGTCTTGGCCATTTTTCTTGTTATATTGTTCAGTTAAACTTTTTCTGCATATGTACTTTGGAAAAGTCAGGAAGTCTTCACATCACTAAAATTTACCTGTATTTTAAACTGCAGTAAAACCACTCTGTTTTTATTAAAATTTTCTGTTTATTTGATGTCAAAAGTAAAGTTCATCTTTGCTTAGGGAAGTTTTTATGGTGCAATTTGAAATTACTTAAGCAAGCTGCTTTCAAGCACCTTAAGTACGTCTGAAATTTGTTTGTAGGTAAATAGTGAATATGCTAGTTATAAATCTAGTCAGTAAAGTAAGATCCTTGTGAAATCTGAACAGTGTTTTGAATGAACCATATTAGTGTCTTTGAGTGGACTTCCTGGATTTCACACTGGCTTCCACTCTATTAGTTTGGGTTAGTGAAATTCATAGAATTTGTTAACAAAGAAAAGAAGAAGAATCTGACTGAGTTGTTAAAAATGGGTATCACTTTCTAGCAGCTTTCCCCAAAACAAGAATTCACTGGACACTCATGATATAAATATATTGTACTAGGTCTCATAGGCTGCGACCGAGTGGGTTTAAGCACAGTAGTGTGGATATTAAGTGGCTATACAATCGATTACTAGAAAGGATAGAAAGGTAAAATCATAAGAAAGAAAACTTACAGACTCTCCTGGATTCAGAGGAGGTCATATCTTATTTTGATGGAGATATCAAGAAAGGCTTTGTGGAGTTATTAGAATTTAAAAAAGTAAATAAAACTTTCACCTGTAAAGACAGCAGTAGGAAATACAATTTCAGTATTAACTATTTTTAAGTATTTGAAGATGCTTTGTGGGAAAAAAAAAATTAAAATTTCATTTAGTGTTTGAGATGCAAAGTGAAAGCTGGAAATCTTGTATTATTACCTGATTAATGCATTTGCTTTAATGTTCAGTTTTAGATGTTTTCATTTCATACTAAAAAAATGCAGGTATTTTTAAAAGGATCAAGAGTCTGTGCACTTAAACTGAGTGCTTCCATTGTTCTCTTTTCTAATGTTCACACTAATGATTTTCTTCTGCAGAAACCTGAAAATACCACAAGCCAACCACCTTCTAACCAGCAAGTTGTAGAGGTGGCGATTCCTCATGTAGGGAAATTTATGATTGAGTCAAAGGAGGGGGGTTATGATGACGAGGTACCTTTATTATAGCCCTCTGCACTGTTTCCACTTGTTTTTTGCTATTTAATGCAAGTACTTTGGGCATGCCTGCACCCTCATCACGTTGTCTATTGCTGCATAACATACAGCTTTGCCACCCACAGCCTGAAATTACCTTACCAATTTGCTGACAGTACTTCAAATTTCAAATGAAAATTTAAGTAGAAAGCTTATGGATTTGTCAAAAGAATAATTTTATGCTGCTAGAGTTAATTCTTTTGTGCAAACATAGGATTTGTTTACTCTCGGGTTGATAGGTTTTGATAAGGTTTGTTTAATTAAATAGCAGAAATTTTGAGCACTTAAAAATATTTTCCTTTCCTATTTTACTTGAATTATTGATTATAATACTTTGCCCACCATTTCCTACCAGAAGATCCTACAATCTGATTAGATATAGATTAGATACAGATTAGTGTACTGATAACTTTTGTTTTGTTTTGTTTTCTTCTGCACCCTCTGTGTGACTGAATTGAATGATTCATCAACATTGTCGAATGCCTACCAGTGTTGTATACACTGGGCGCCTCCATCTTATCTCTTCTTACTGCTCCTCTGTTAATTCTCATCTACTTAGTTTTCTAACAGTATGGAGGCATTTTTGTTTCCCATGATATGGTTCTTGGGAATCCAGATGAAAATTGCTATTGTCCTGATCCCATCAGATTTTTTTTCCCCTTTACCACTTTTTTCTTTACACTGTTCAGTTTTGATCTTTTCTGTATTTGAGAGGGGGCCGGTAAAGCTGTTTCTGAATAGTAACAACAGAAAAGACAGACCCTGGATTCTATCATTTGTTAGTTTTTACTGGCATGGATGAGAATTGAATGTATATTGAATAGTTTTTTCCAAGTAATGTTTTTTTCAGACTTACTTCAAGGTTATAATTAAACTCTTATATGAGTTAATCACCAAAATCCGAGGTGTCATACAGACGTTACTATTACTGTGCTACTGTAAGAAAGCATGGGCCATAAAGAGAATAAGAAGCAGGTTTGTGAGTCAGGAACTGGCCAGAAGGATTTTCTGAAGCAGTTAATGTTAGGTATACTGCAGCTGTCAGTGCGTACTCCAAAATAAATACTATGGGTAATAGGTTCAGTGAATCAGAGGTAATGGATGCAGTCTCTTTATTGCTCTAGTATGATAGCTTCATAGTGTCTTGAGTTGTTTCACTTTGCAGATATTTTAAAATACAAACATTTAAGAATACAGCCATCTCTTGGTATCTATGGTGGATTGGTTCCAGTACCCTCCCTGTCCCCAGCAGATACTAAGATCCACAGTTGCTCAAGTCCATTATACAAAATGACATAGTACATAATAAACTATTATGAAGACAAAGAAATACTTAAATATTTAGTACTTAATAGCAGTACGTTTTTCTGTTGAACTATTACCATGTTGGTGCTTGCAGATTATGGAGACTGGCATGTTTTTAATAAAAATGTTAATTTGTTGATCAAGCACCTTAGTGCTTGTTTTAGGGTGAGCCTTCTGGCATTTAAAAAAGTAGAATTGTGATTAATCATTTAACACTACCTTTTGTGCAAGTGCTTATGCTCTGGGCAGAGTTTTGTGTTTTGTGTACATGTTTTTTTTAATTCGTTGGAGTGATAGTTTAACAGTGCATGTGCCTTGTAACTTTTAAAAATAAGTCATATGGGTACAGGGCTGCTGCTTAGATATTTAGACTGTATGGTTGTGCAGGCAGGGGTGCCTGGTCAACTGGCAGAAGTGGAGTTGGAACTGAGCTAATGCTGAGCTCCCCGAGCCTTAAAGAAGAGGCATCTTCTTTAATAAAAAGAGTGTTGCTTTTTCTAAATGGTTCTCTTAGAGAGCAGCACATTTTTCTAAATTGTTTGTCAAGAAGGGGGTGCCTTTTTTAAAAATTCTTCAGTTCAGACAGGATGCCTTTTTGCACTTCGCACAAAGGCACGATGTCAGCTAACTGTGGCCCTGTATGGAAGATTTCGATATACTTACATGCATATCAGATCACATTTGCTACAAAAAAAAATGCAGTGTTTGATTTATAAATAGTGAAAAACAAAGGACTTTTAACATGCATGTAAAAACAAAGGACTTTTAACTTGCATGTAAAGGAATTATTTTGGTTTTTTGATTTTTTTTTTATGATAACCATTCAAAAGTTCTTACTTTAAATCCCTTGTGGCAGATCATGATGACACCGAACATGCAAGGTATTATCATGGCGATAGGTAAATCCAGGAATGTATATGACAGGTGTGGCCCTGAAGCAGGGTTCTTTAAGGTACAATGAACATTTTCATTTTATTTATTTTTTAAATAAACTTCTTAAAATGTTTTATTTCCTTGAATTAAATTTGTTTTCCTATATACTTTCTCACTTCCTATCCATGGCTAATCATGGCCACCTAATGTTCTACGGGTTTCTTTTATGCATGAATCTAAAACTGATTATTCTTTTTAAAGTCAGATAATTCAACAAAAACAAAGCAATTTACCTGAGTTATCCTAATAGTACACCTCTGATTTGTTAGCAGAAATTTATTGTATTTGTATTTGAAGCAAATAAAAGGTATTGATGGGCAAAAATAGGAACTGAGTAAATGCTTCTGGTAATAGTTTATTTTCTCCTCTGGTAATACTGTTAGTCAATATTACAATATTTTTCTTTAATTTTATTATCATTTCATACTAAATTGCTTTCTTCGCTTAGTTGTTTCTAAAATGATTCATTCATTTATTATCTTATATTTCTTATTTGTTTTCTCCATAATTAATTTTAATATCCTAGTCATTTCAAGACTTGAGACCATCAAGCTGATGCATTATTCCATGACTAAATCTTTATTCCCTCTAATACCAGATCTATTGTTCTGATTACATTATTATTTGTTCTTATATATTTGAAAGATGAAAACACTGTGTTTGGTTTGTCACTTTCTTTAGGTTAACCAAAGCCAGTTCATTATTTTACCTCCCTGGCCCCTTTTAGTGTTTGTTATTAAAAAAAAAAAACAAGCAGCTTTATTGAGGTATAGTTCACTTCAACAAAGCTACGTGTTCCCTTTCTTGACATTTAAAATCTAAAATTTTCCCTTAATGTTCTATACCACCATTCACCGCAGTCTTTAAGAAACTGCTTATTTTCAGTGTTTCTTTCGGTATGTAGTATAAACAAAGGCCTTGTGAATAGTAGCCTTATATCAATAAACACTTTTGAACTGGTTAGAATTAGAGTGACCAGTCATCCTGGTATGCCTGGGACTGAAGGGTTTCCTGGGATATAGGACTTAGGGGCTAAACTGTTGAAGTTCTGGCAGACTGGTCCCAAGATTAGTTGTTCACTCTGTTAAGATCCCATGAGAGAGGCTGAAAGCTACTCTTATCAAAAAAGAAAAAAAAAAGAAAAACAACTTTTATGTTTAAAAATTAATCCTTATTCCCGGGCAGTCTACATTTCTTTTCTTAGAAAACACTAAATATGTGTGTTCAAAAGTTTTCTTCTATTTCTTATGGAAGAGTTATCTGTCATTGATAGTACCATTGTCATCTTTGTCAAGTTGGGTATCTTTATCCATCTTCCAGTTGGACTGGAAACTTCACTTTTATTAAATTAATAATACCTGAATATATTTTAAAGAGCCAACTAATTATACATACTGCAAACAACAGTAGTCACATCATATCCCTCCCACCCCCAGCTCTGGTAACAGCTTTCAGTTATTTCATCAAATCCTTTTGGCATTAATTCTATATCTTTAAGTAGAATGCTTGTGATTTTGTGATTCTTAGTTTACACATTTCCTGTTGAATTCCCTACCATGGGATGTGAATGATGAGCCCTCTTTATTCTCCTGCCCCATATACACGCACCAGCACATACAGTTTTCATCCCTCCATCAACATACACACACACATATGCAATATGTGTATAAGAATCTTGTCATTTGATTAATTCAGAATTCTCAGCTTGTATTATTATTTCTTGTGTGCTACTCAGGGTTGAACTAAGTCATACATATTATTACTTTTACTTCTTTTCCCTCATCTTTCATTTTCCTTGGAATTGGTTGTTTTGGTTTTTGTTTGCTTAGTTTTTTGCACTGTTCTTTGTCAGTTTTATTTTCTTGTGGAATTCTATTCTGGAGCTTTATGACCTGCTCCAGTTTGCATTGGTTTTCCTTTATTCCTGGTATATAACTGATGTCTTGAGATCTCCTTCCATCATCACTTTGGGGATGCCCTTTGCATCTTATCCTTTGTGTATTTTCTGTATCTCATATATTTGTCTTTTTAAATTTACCCTCTGATTTTGATGCAGCAGAAAATCTCTGAAGTTTATATTTGTGTATATTTTCATCTATCTGTAATTGAAGAATATGTAGGTGAACATTATCAGTTTATAATTAATGTATACTTTTGGTATAGGTAAATGATTAGCATTTGGAAAGTTCTAGCTGATAATATAAAATTTGAGAAAATTTGTCATATACATAACAAAAATAACGTATACAAATGCAATCATTCAGTAATATAGAGGTGTCTTAAGTAAAACTAATAACGACAGTCTCTGTTGCTGCCCTGTTGTAACCACTTCTAACATTTGTATAACCTTTCTGGTTTTTTCCTTTTGTTTTTAAAGACATGCATATATAGAGAAATTTTTTAACTTTTACTCTTCATATTATTTTGTAACTTATATCACTCAGAAATATATTGTGGGTATTCTTAAAGTTAAGACAATATATCTACCACATTATCTATACCACCTGCATTTAGTATTCTATGGTATAGATGTACTCTCATTTATTATATATTACTCTCTCTGTGGACGTATGTCCTATATTTTTTCCCAGTCTGCCATTTCTGTTTGAATTTAGTTTATGGTACCTTTTTCCATAAAGAAGTTTTAAAAATACTGTGCTATCTATACTATCTTTCTTCTCCTTTCTGGGTTCTGGAGTTTCACTGCTATACAAAAAGTCTTCTTCAACCTAAGGTATTATAAATTTTCTGGAATATTTTCTTAAAACACTTTTCTTAATTTTTTATTTCATAAATTTAAAAATACCCTATTTACATTTAGCTCAGTAGCATTTTATTTGGGCTTTCTGCATTCTATATTAATAAAAAAATTGCTGTAAGTTATAATTTGGAGGCTGTCTTCCTCAGGTTTGATGTCATACTTATTAAGTTCATTTACTAAATTCATTTAGTAAATGAATTTGAGCTCTCCTGTTTTTCTTTAACTCTAGTATAGTTTCCATAGGAATTAACTGTTCCATAAGAGTAAACTAGAACTCACTCATAAAACCATATGAGCTTAACCCCTTTTTTGGTTATAGGTCTTTTGACAGACTTTTGGTTCCTTTTACAGCAGTTGACCTTTTAATTGTTCTATATGTTCTTGGCAATTGACTGTAATCATTATCGACATTCAGTATTAAATCACAAAATATATACATAGCACAAAATCTAACATATGACTCCTTTTGTCTTCCTATGTTCCCTAAATCAGATATAGTATAGTTTTAATTTTCTTTCTTTTTAATGCTTAGTTTATTATAAATTGAGGGAAAGAGTTTTTTTTTTTTCTTCTATCCTGTCACAGGATTACCCAAAAAAACTTTGTTGGCTTTATTTTATATTAGCTTTTTGGCTGTGAGAAGAAGTTTTTCAACTCTGTGCATGTTTAAGTACTTCTGTATATGGATTTACTTATGCATTATGATCAGAACAATTTTTTAAATGTTGTGTATGTTTGCTAGTAGTAAAACCACGTGATGAAAATGTTCGCTTTGTTACTGATAAAAAGATAAGTTGGGAAATGAAACTTACATCTAGCTGGGTAAGTGGATTTGCTAAGGATTAACTTTTGAATTAGGAAGGGTTACCAACCCAGTCAGTCACAGTTCCTATTTCAACCACAGGCCCTCCCACATGGGAGTCTGCCCCTGTACACAAATATTAAAGAGTTAGTAGGCAGGCAGATCTGGAAAAACAAATGAGAAAAGACATTTACCCAAGTCCTTTTCCCAAGTTGACTCTATTTATTAAGATTAGTTTTCACTGTTAACAGAAAGTCCCCAAATCATAGTGGCTTAAAGACAGAAGTTTCTGTCATGTAAAAACAAAATCCAGGGAAAGGCAGTACAAGGCTACTGTGATGAGCAAAAATAAAAGCCAGAAGGAAAAAAAGGAATAATATTCTCAAAGTACTAGTTGCCTGTATGTATATGTACAGGGGTGAGAGTGGGAGGGTCACATCATAATTATAATCATGGGATTAGTATAACTTTTTTCATTTACTTTCAAAGACATTAAAATTTCTTTTTTGTAACATTTTTTTTTTGTCTGTACCTATTAAAGTGCCCTTAGGATTTTAATGAAGCAATAACACTTCTATATTATGAAACTTTTTTTCCTTACTGGTTATTTCATTGCTTCATAACAATTGTTCCCAGTTGACAAAACTTTATTAGTTTGTTTTTTACTTTATAAATGCCTATTATTATTACCCCTCTGTTTATTCAGTAGTTATAAAAATATTTTTATTAAGATGTAAAACATGCTGAAAAGAACACAGTTCATGAGTTTACAGCTCTGTGAATTATCGCAGTGCACATATTCATGTAACTGTCAACCAGGCCAAGAAATAGAACATTATAGTATTCCAGAAATTACCTTTGTTTCTTCTTTCTATGAACTACACTTTCCCCCTATCCAAAAGTAGATGTTATCTGAACTTCTAACAATGTAAGTTTTCTTGTTGAACTTTATATACCTAGAATCTTTTACTATAGGTCCTTTTGTGTCTGGCTGCTTTTACTGAAGAACATGTTTGAAGCTTCATATATATTATTGGATATAGTTAGAATTTGTTCATTCTCTTATGGTATTCCGTTGTATGACTACACTATTTTTTTTTCCATTCTGTTGATGGGCATATTCAAAAGGTATTACCTGCTTATATCAAGGTACTGTACTAAAGCCAATGAATATAGCTGGGGAAATGATGGACTGAGTTCCTGCCTTAATGAAGCTTATTTTCTAGGGGGAAGCAAACACTAATTAGAGTCATAATTAGTATGATAAAGGAGCAGTTTGTGGAAAGAGACCTTATAATGGAAAAACAGAGCTGTTATCTAGAGGGCTTCTTAGAGAAAGCGATGTTTAAACTAATAAAATATACATATACCAAAACATAGAATGTAAACATTTCTCTCTCACTTTTTAATTTTCACTCCACAGTTAGCTTCTATTGATTATTTCTTGTATATGCTCCTAGGTAGATAATTGAGACTGATATTCAGTACTCATCCATACATTATAATTTAAATAAAAATAGAAGTATGCTCTTTCTATCTCTTCTTTTTCTAGTTTTTTTTTTCATGTAATGTGGTTTATGATTATTCGTGTCATGATTTGTAGATTTATTGTTTTTCATAGGTACATTTTATTTCCTGTTGAGCTTACCAAAATTTATTTAAACATTTTTTTAGAGCAGGGCATTCCAGTTTTTTCCTTGTTATGACAAACATGGATAGATCTAGTGATGGATCTGGCCACCATAAAGGCTGATGGGATTAGTATCTCAGAATTCTTACAGCTTATTCATGGCCTAGGTTAGAAAGTTCTGTCCCAGGCGAGCTGTTACTAGCAAAGGCTCTATGGTCAGATGCCTGGGTTTAAATTCTAGCTTTATCCCTTAATAATTGTGTGATCTTAGGCAATTTACTGACATTATCACGGCCATTTTTTTTTTATTTATAAATGAGAAGTTATCTTGAGAATTAAATGAGATAATCCATGTAGACATCATTGGACAGTGTCTGTCACGTAAAGTGTCAGACACATAAAGTGTCAGTGTCACATAAAGAACCCTCACAAATTGTAACTTTTATTAAAGTCATCATTACCATTTTTGTTGCTGGGCATTTAGGTCATTTCCAGTATTTTTGTGAACATTCTTGTACATATATCATTTGAAAACTCATGTGAACATAGCGTAGTAGAATTTCCAATGTACCATCATTGATGCTTAGCTGACAAAATGATATAAAAAGGGTAATCCCATTATTTTATGTATCTTTGATCTTTAGTTAGGCTAAGTATCTTTCTCTAAATTTTTTGGCAGTTGGTATTTCTTATGTTAACTGCCTGTCCATTTTTTGCACACTTTTTTTTTCTTTTTTTTAAGTTAAATGAGCATCTGATCTGCTAAGAAATTTGATTCATCTATAATTTGAAAATTGTATTTTGTGGTTTGTCATTTATCTTTAAATTTGTTTTTGATGTCTTAACTGTACATAATGTTTTTAATCTTATAAAATATAGCAATATTTCCTTAATGGATTTGAGACTATATGATCACTTCTAAAATTATGCAAATCTTTGTTACTTTAATGATTTTTATTGTTTGATTCCCAGATATGAGATTTCAGTTTTCTCCAAATAGAGAAATATCCAAAAAGTCCAAACGTATCATGACAAATAACACTTTGACTAATGCATTCTCTGCACACTGACTTAAAATACTGTATTGTATATTAAATCCTTTTTATAAATGGGTCTCTTTGGGTCTCTCTGTTCCATTGATCATTTTTCTGTTTTTGAATATTACACTTATTTACATTATGGACCATTTGTAATATATTTTGACATTTTGTAGTAGAAGCACCTCTTAATTTTTTTTCTTTTATAAATGGAAAGTTTGGCAAGTTTCATTTTTTCTTTTTTGATAATTTTTAACCAACTGCAACTTGTCTCCTTAAATCCTTTCCGAATTTGATTGTACTTGCATTATATTAAGTTACAGTGAGGTGGATAATTATATTTTTCAGTATTTTGAGTCTTCTCAGAAAGGAACATGATATGAATCTTCAGTTTTTTGGTCCTCTCTTATGTCCTTAAGTAAGGTTTTATAATTTTACTTCATAATGGTCTTATACCTTCTTTTTTAATCTAATCTTAGATATATAAAAATTATTTCTGTGAATTGAGTTGTTTATCCTCACTTTTAATACCAAATTATTGGTAGGGTAGGTTGTGGAAAAACTAATTACTTTTATGTATTTATATTGTATCCAATTACTTTATTGAACCCTTTATATTTTCTAATAATGTTTTGGTTGATTCTCTTGATTATTTCAGTAAACTGCCTCCCAATAACTATCTCATTATTGGGATAATTTCCATTATACTTATCTCTTATTTCTGGTTTTATTATGTTGACCAGCCTTTTCAGAAAATAAATAATAAAATAATGGTAGTAAACTCCTTTGTTTAGTTCCTGAGTATAATGTGAATGTTTCTAGTGTTTTATTGTTAAATAGAATGTGTAGTGTTGGTTTTTTACAGATCCTCTCTTATAAGTTTAAAAGCACTTTCTTAAATTTACAGTTAAGAGTTTTCTTTTAAACTGGTTGGTATTGGAATTTAGATAATTTTTTAATGCATCTATTTGAGATGCTGAACAGATTTCTCCTTAATCCTTGCAAAGTAAAGATCTTAGCATTCGTCTTTTTTTTAATCATTGTAAACACTATCTGTTCCTATATATTCTTTATGTACACAAGGTAGTTTATCAAAAATAGATGTGGGTCTTGGCATCTATGTTCACTGACAAAATTGATCTATACTTTCTTTTTTTTAAAATATTTGTCAATTTTTGATATTCAGGTTATACTAGTTTTATATAATCATTAAGCAGGCTTTCCCCCTTTTTCAGGTTCAGAGCAGTTTAGATATAGGAATCATCTGGTCTTTGAAGATCTGACATGACAGCACAGCTCTAAAACAGAATGGGCCTAATCCTTTATTGGGCATAGATCTTAGGCAACCTTTTCAATTATCTATATTTTTTCTGCGTCTCTTCAGTTTTTCTGCGTCTCTTCAGTTTTTCTGCCTCTTAAAGTAATTCTGATAACTTATATTTTCCTAGATAATCATCTGTTTAATAAAGATGTTATAGTTTATTGGCATAAAGTTATGTATTATTCTTTTATAAATTTTAAAACTTTTTCCTGTATCTTTGGTATTATCACCTTCCTTATTTCTGGTGGTGTTTTCTCCATTTTTTGGTCTTCCATTCAGCTTTTTGGAAAGAAAAAGCCTTTGGTGGTCTTTATCTAATTGCCACATTATTTTATTTCTTCTACTTTATTTTGGTTTATTTTCTTTTTCTAGCTTCTTGAAATAAATGTTATTCTGTATTGCTTAAGCTGGAATTTTCCTTTACCAATGTGGCTGTGTCCTTTTGGTTTTGAGATCTCATATTCCCAGTATTAATATAATTTTGATTCCTTTGGTCCAAGAATAATTTAGAAAAGTATTTTAAAATTCCTAAGTGTTTAGTTTGGGAATTATCTTTATTTTTAATTCCTATTTATATTACATTGTGCTCAAAGAATATAACCTATATGATTCTGACCCTCTGGAATTTGAAGTAGTTTTTCTTCATCTCTTAGTACACTATCAGTTTTTAAAATAAACAATTTTAAAAATAAAATGATATACCTAGCTTTCTGAATTTTACTCCAGCTGATTTTCCCTTAGATCTTACTGCCTCCAGAGTATACTGTATGTTTGTATATTTGACATTTTCTAATGTATACATATACTTACATCAAAATAGTCTATAAGAAGTTATAAATTTAGAATATGTTTTATCATATGATTTAGCAAAGTAGAAAAAAGTCTAAGTAGAGATCATTTGGAAGAAGATTTCAAAAGAGAGAGACTTTAACTAGTCTCATTGAATGAGTCATGTGTGGCTAGATGGGGAATGATCAAGGACATCATGCATGTAGAGAACTTAAGGAGCAAAGACATGTGTGCATTTGTGGGGAGTCGAACCTGATCTGGGTAGAAGAGTAACAGGAAATAAGACTCAGTAGGTTAACACTGAGCCTGATTAGTAGGACCATGTTAAATGTTAAGGGTAGATTGTGTACAGCTCTCCTAAATATACCAGTGTGGAACACCTTGTTGAAAATCTGAAGGAATGTGTATGGTTGCAGTATATTGTAGAAGTCAGAAAACTTCTTGAGAAGGAAGTTCATAAAAAAAAAAAAAAATAGTTGAGGGCTTCCCTGGTGGCGCAGTGGTTGAGAGTCTGCCTGCCAATGCAGGGGACACGGGTTCGAGCCCTGGTCTGGGAAGATCCCACATGCCGCGGAGCAACTGAGCCCGTGAGCCACAATTACTGAGCCTGCGCGTCTGGAGCCTGTGCTCCGCAACAGGAGAGGCCGCGATAGTGAGAGGCCCGTGCACCGCGATGAAGAGTGGCCCCCACTTGCCGCAACTAGAGAAAGCCCTCACACAGAAACGAAGACCCAACACAGCCATAAATAAATAAATAAATAAATATTTAAAAAATAAATAAAATGACGTTAGAGAAATAGCAATTCATTTAAAAAAAAAGTTGATAAATTAATTTATGCTGATAAAATGTGGTATTTTGTGTTTGAAAAATTGCTCCTAGATATTTAGAAGTACCTTTCTACTTCTACTGGTTTAATAAAACACCTATAGATTATGACTTTGGCATTTACTCATTAAAATTAGGAGAATCTTAAATAGAGCAAAATCAAGAGATAAACATAATCTTAGAGTTAAAGACGATGTATATTCTAGCTCTCTAATAGAAATCTATTTACTATTTATAAAAAAAAAATCACAGCCTGTGTTTTGAAGGCAGGTGGGAGAATGGATAATCATTTAGTGTTGTAATTCCTTATGTCTAAACCTATATTATTTAAGAGAAATTTATTTTATTCTGGTCATACTAATTTCGGCCAAAAGCATGACATCTGAAATATTTAAATATCCAAAAACCTTCTAATAGCCTCTGCCAATCATTGTCTAAGGGCCATGATAAGGAAGAACAGTTATTTATTGTTTTTCTTTTACACTTATTCTCAAATTCCGTATAGTTTAGTTATTAAATGACCATGTGCCTTTTTTTCAAATTGGAAAAATTTTTAATTTCAAATTGGGAAGATTAAAGAGTTTATAAGCAAAGCATGCAGTAAAGTGAGCCATCATAGTCTTACATGACTAAATATAGTTAATTTTCATTGCTATTTTTAACCACAGCAGTAACACTTTAGAATGACATGTATATCCAAAATAAAACTGGAATAATTTATTTTAGCTATAGAGTAATTACCTTACTCTATTTATAATGCTAAGCTATATATCAATAGAAAGGACTTATTAGCTCCCCTAAGAATATATAACTAGAATATTTCATTTACTATTTTTGTTATGTTTTCTCACTTCTATAAAATACAGCCCCATAGGTGGTAGTTTCTGGATGGCCAAGAATTGCTTAGGAAAGGCATGCATTTAAAAGAAAAAAGAAAAACCCTTTCCAGTAGAATGGACTTTTTGTAAAATATATTTTGCATGTAACCCCAAATGTTTTATGGTTAGCAGAGTTAGAATTTAGATGTGTCTAATATGAATGAATATTTTTATAGTGTTATCTTTAACTATATGGGCTTCTTATTTATAGTAGTATTTGATATATAACTGTACACATATTTCTTTATGAGCAGATATTTTTCAAATCATTTGCTTATGTGTGGGAACATGCATTAGTATTTATTGTTTCCCATTATAATATGAATTCTGAGGTGTTTATAAAGAAAAAATAAGCTCAAGTATCAAGGTAGTAATAGTGATATTATGCATTAATAATCATTACACTGATAAAATTCAAATATTTTTGAAACAATAAAAAATTTATTTTATGGTAAATAAAAAACTTGCTTTTTCATCCCTTATTTGTCAGCTCTACAGTTGAAGTTAATTGTGGTGATGTTATGCATTTAAGAGCCAGCCATTTTCTTTCAGATATGGGTATTCTAGGGAACTGCAGTTCAGCCCTAGAATTTGAAACATTAGAGGGGTACATCAAACTGAGCATAGGTTAGGTGATATACCTAGCATCTCTGCTTTATGCCTCTGAATAGACTTTGACCAGGCTCTGATAAGTTTTACAAAGTTACTCACATGGTAAGCTTAGATGTATTTAAACTATGGAACATGGGACAATATTCTTAGATGTACTACTACCTTATTTGTAATATTTTAAAAGGAAAAAAGCATATTTCACTGTAAGGATAATTAAGTTATAATATTGAAAGATTTTAAGTATTATAATTAACCAAGATTGACATTTTCTTGTACTTTCTAGGCAATTAAGTTGGAATATTCAAGGTTGGTTAAATTGGCCCAAGAAGATACCCCACCAGAAACAGACTACCGTTTACATCATGTAGTAGTCTACTTTATCCAGAATCAGGCTCCAAAGAAAATCATTGAGAAAACATTGCTAGAACAATTTGGAGATAGAAATTTGAGTTTTGATGAAAGGTAATTTGAAAATGTTAAATATCTTATTCGTGTGCTCAAATTGTCCTTGTCTTTTTTATAGCTCCCAGTGCAATTTTTGAATGTTTATTTTACACATACACAGACATATTTCAATAAATGCAGTACAGAATTTGACTTCACTTAATTTGAACAATTGCTTTGTAATTTATTTGGGATTTATAATCATGACCTTTAAAAGTTTGAACTAAAAATAATTTAGATCGCTTTAGTACATTTTAATTGTGAACTAAGGTACTGAGCTAGGCAATGTAAAGGTACACAGAAGAGTATAATATAATTATCACTGCCCTTTTGGGACTTAATATTTGAATTTCTCAACCTCTCCACTATGGATATTTGGGGCCAAATAATTTTTTGTTTTTGAGGGGGCTGTCCGGTAATTTGTAGGATATTTAGTAATGTTCCTGGCCTCTACCCACTAAATGCCAGTAGTACCCTCCAACTGGTGACAACCCATACTGTCTCCAGATACTGCC
Source organism: Balaenoptera ricei (assembly GCF_028023285.1). NCBI lineage: Eukaryota > Metazoa > Chordata > Mammalia > Artiodactyla > Balaenopteridae > Balaenoptera > Balaenoptera ricei. The sequence continues at coordinate 133,810,609 of NC_082642.1, forward strand.
AAATATCCCCTGAGGGAGCAAAATAACCCTTGTTTGAGAACCACTGGAGAAAAGTAATTAATCATATATACAAATAAAGTAATTAAACATCTCCTGACATAAAGAGAAGGCTTAGAATGGTTAAATTAATTTTGGTTTACCAAAAAATGTTTTCTCTTAGAAACTCCTATAAAACTATTTACTAATGTTAAAAATTTTAATTTAGTCTAGTTAGAATGAATACTATTTAAAAAAATTTAGGCCTCAGGTAAAGATCCAAAGTACTGAAAAGTTATTTTAGAATACAGAAACATTTATACTATCTTGGAGTTCATTGTAAACACATTTTAATTCTGAAGTAAATGATTATCCTTTCATGAATGTCTCAAAAATACTGAATTAAAAATATGTGAGTAGAGAAGAGTATGAGGGAAAACAAAGCATCTAGATTTAATTTCTGCCTCACCATGTGTCTGCTGTGAAATTTAGGATTAAGTGAAATAATACAGGTAAATGGTTTTGAGCATTATCTGGTAGACAGTAAATGCTCAGTGAGTATTGGCTATTAATATTTTTATTAGTAGTAAGGTTGGCATCACTTATTTTGTTACATATAACTGTGAAGAATTCAGAAGTTATAACCCTCATTATCTGGACTGTCAGTGTACTATGTTCCAATGAGTATATGCTATTGAATTTGGGGAGGATACTTATGGAGTACTCACATTGATTTTTCAGTCTTTTGCAGTTATTTGCCCTGGCAACTAAAAATAGTTTGTTTTAAGAAATCTAATTTCTTTTGTGCTTGAAATCTGGAGTAAAATGTGTGTGATAACTAAATATATTTTGGGGAGATTTCTTTAGCAATGGTTCTGATCATAAAATCTATTGAAATGTTTCCATTCCTACCTGAAATGATAGGCACATTTTGGATTCCTTTTTACTATTTATGAATAATACCATTTGGGGGAAAATAAGATTTTGTGTCTCTGGAGCTTACTTAATAATACATTATAAATTTAAAATTTTTTTTACATATCCCATCTTTATTAATAGAATATAATTTAAAAGCCATATGTATCAATAAATATAACATGGTAAATTTGAATTAGAATTATTGCTTCTGTCTTCTTTATATACTTTGTAACTATCTGGTATTGTCCAAAAAACACATTTTTCACTTAAGTTATTTGAAAGTTGTTTCCTCAAAAAAATATTGCTCAGTGATAGTGTATTTCATTTTCATATGTGTTGGGTAGTTTAGTTTTGTGTAACACATGTTTTTCAGTTTTTATGGAGTTTGCTTTTGATTTAGAAATACATTTCTTTTATTTGAAGGTGTCACAACATAATGAAAGTTGCTCAAGCCAAAATTGAAATGATAAAACCTGAAGAAGTAAACTTTGAGGAGTATGAGGTAATGTGCCTTTTGAGAGGTTGAACTGTAGATTGAGGAATTGGTTAATTCAGTAATCTTTCATTTCAGCACAGCTAAGCACGTGAGAAAATTTGACATAGAGCGGTGAAGTAACTTGCCTAAAGTTCTCATAGCTTCACGTCACAACTTTGTTAACAGAACCTATGGTCTTACATACTGTACTACAGTGAAGCCATGCTGTATTTTTTCTTTGCTTCATCAGATATTTTGGGGGGAAGTTAGAAATTCGTTTTAATCATTGTATGCCATATATATTTGTCATTATTGGACAGTGTTGTGTGAGAGATCTCGAGCACACACATGAGCACTCGTATCATGCCTGTGGTAATTTTTGTGCAAAAAATTCTCTTTGTGTTAACTTTGGCTTTAAAATTAATATTTTTTTAAGTTACCAATTCAAACACCTAGTATTTTTTCAAGCTTTTAAATTTAACTTTATACATTATCTTTTCAAAAATTTATAAATTTGGTAAATTTTAACTTGCTTTCATGAGTGCCTTTGATTAATGACCGCTCTCATTTACAAACTTAATTACTTTATATTCCCTTAAACAATAGTGTAATTCACTACATTAACAGATAAAAGGAAGGATACAGAAAACAGTCTTTTTTTTTTTTTTAAATATAATCGTCGTTTATTTTTCTCCACTTATTTTTTGTTTTGCGTTGTATTTTTTTTTAACATCTTTATTGGAGTATAATTGCTTTACAACGTTGTGTTAGTTTCTGCTGTATAACAAAGTGAATCAGCTATATGTATACATATATCCCCGTATCTCCTCCCTCTTGTGTCTCCCTCCCATCCTCCCTATCCCACCCCTCTAGGTGGTCCCAAAGCACAGAGCTGATGTCCCTGTGCTATGCGGCTGCTTCCCACTAGCTATCTGTTTTACATTTGGTAGTGTATATGTGTCCATGCCACTCTCTCACTTCGTCCCAGCTTACCCTTCCCCCTCCCTGTGTCCTCAAGTCCATTCTCTACATCTGCGTCTTTATTCCTGTCCTGCCCCTAGGTTCTTCAGAACCATTTTTTTTTAGATTCCATATATATGTGTTACCATACGGTATTTGTTTTTCTCTTTCTGACTTACTTCGCTCTGTATGACAGACTCTAGGTCCATCTACCTCACTACAAATAACTCAATTTCGGTTTTTTTTATGGCTGAGTAATATGCCATTGTATATATGTGCCACCTCTTCTTTATCCATTCATCTGTCGATGGACACTTAGGTTGCTTCCATGTCCTGGCTATTGTAAATAGAGCTGCAATGACCATTGTGGTACATGACTCTTTTTGAATTATGGTTTTCTCAGGGTATATTCCCAGTAGTGGGATTGCTGGGTCATATGATAGTTCTATTTTTAGTTTTCTAAGGAACCTCCATACTGTTCTCCATAGTGGCTGTATCAGTTTACATTCCCACCAACAGTGCAAGAGGGTTCCCTTTTCTCCACACCCTCTCTGGCATTTATTGTTTGTAGATTTTTTGATGATGGCCATTCTGACTGGTGTGAGGTGATACCTCATTGTAGTTTTGATTTGCATTTCTCTAATGATTAGCGATGTTGAGCATCCTTTCATGTGTTTCTTGGCAATCTGTATATCTTCTTTGGAGAAACAAGGTAGCTACTTTAATCTACTAAAGAGTGTCTTGAAAAACAAAAACAAATATCATAAAGAAATCTGAACATTGAAAGCTTTCCTTTTGTGATCAAGAAAAAGACAGGCATGTATGCCATTACCACTTCTATTCAGCATTGTACTGGAAATTCAAGGACAGTAAGGCAACAAAAAATAAAGCAAAAAGTAAGAGATTGCAAAAGGAGAAAGAAAGTTATCATTATTTGCAGATTTTATACCTAGAAAATACAAAATCTACAGATAAATTTATGGGAGATAAATAGAGATAAGAGAGCTCTGTAACATACAAGTCTTATGTCAAATATCAGTTTTATTCCTTTATACCAGTAACAAATAATCAGATAGAAATTCTTAAGAATAACAGCATTTTTAGTAGTACCCAAACTGTGGAGTACCTAGAAGCAAATATAGCAAAAAATGTGCATGACTTTAGGAGACATTATAAAGAAGACCTAAACAAATGGATATATGTATCGTATCGTGTTTGGGAAACTTGGTATTGTAAAGATGTCAGTTTTCCCCACAATGGTTTATTGATACTGGGCAGTTTCTGTCAGAATTCTAGCAAGTTGTTTTATGGAGCTTTAATAAGCTGATTCAAAAATTTTATGGAAATGCAAAGATCTCACTCTAGTCCTGACATTCTTGAAGAAGAACAAGGTAGGAAGGCTTTTTACTTGAAATCAATACAAATTATTTTAACCTTTATGCTTTATAATAATATTAGCATAAGAATAGGTAAATTCGAACAATAAAGCAGAATAGAAAATCTAGGAACACAGCCACAAATAAATGGACACACAGTACATGCCAGAGATGGCAGGCAAATTGGTTGCTAACTCTACCTTTGTCTCCAAGATTCAGGTAACATGGGACTTGATTTTTTAACTGTGATTTGATTCTACAGTCTCTCTACAAGCTTGCTTCATCAGATTGGATTCAGCATATTTTTATTATGAAAACTTCTCATATTTTTTCTAACTGCAGATCCACTAAGTCTTATAGGTATTTACATGACATGTTTTTGGATTCTGTATATCCCACATATCTTTGTCTTGCTCTAAGTCGCACATCAGCAAACCTTGCACACAGACCAAATCCAGCTCACTACCTGCTTTTTTTAAATAAAGTTTTATTGGAACACAAGCCATTTGTTTAGGTGTTGCACATCAGCACTTTCACACTACAGCCGCAGAGATGAGTAACTACAACAGAGACTGCATGGCCTGCAAAGCCTGAAACATTTATTGTCTAACCCTTTAAAGAAAAAGTTTACCTACTTAACAACTTCTAAGGTGATTCTAATGACAATAGAGTGGCAATTTGAATACTTCCCCCAGAAAAGTTAACTTTATGCTTGCAAGACAATTTAACCTTTATTTGTTATTAAGGTCTACTAATAGTGTGGAAATTATGCCTTTTAAAATTAAAAATTAAAATGATTCGTATTCAAGTAGAATGTAGCTGGTCAATAACTGGCCTGTATGTTTCTTATTTTCATTTACTTATAATAATATGTATATAAAAGCTTTCACACTTCTATCATCGCTATCTCCCTTAGGTTAGTCCTATATTGAATTTTAGTTATGATTTTCCTTGAATCAATTTTTATTAAGTAAGTTAAGAAAATCTTGATTTTTTTTTTACTCATTTTCTAGAGTTATAAGTTGTGAGTTCTGAATCATTTAGTCACATTACATGCCCAATAACTGTGAGTTGTTTTGGAGGAAGGGGCTGTTGAAATGTGAAATACATCTATCTTTTTCACCATAGCTCAGCTGAAAAGAGTATTCAGCAACCACATTTAAAATTTAACACAAATTTGGGAAAATTAAAAGGCTAAATAAATTTATTATGATGTAACATTTTGCTTTTTCTTTCAGTTCCTTAAAACTGTGCTTCAAATAACAGTCTTCAAGCTTTGCTTCCTGTTAGAGGAGTTAGCTTCATTTACCTTCTACCTTCAATGTGATGTAGATCTATAATAATATTTTTTTAATTTAAGTGTATTTGCTTTACATTATACTAGTTTCAGGTGTACAGCATAGGTTCAGTTTACAGATTATACTCCATTAAAAGTTACTACAAGATAATAGCTATAATCCCCTGTGCTATACAATATATCCTTGCTGCTTATCTATTTTATACATAGTAGTTTGTATTTTGTAATCCTGTACCCCTATCGCACTCCTCCTTTCCCTCTCCCCATGGGTAACAGTATGGAGGTTCCTCAAAAAAATGAAAATAGAACCATCAATATAATCCAGCAATTCACTCCTCGGTATGTATCTGGAAAAAATGAAAACACTAATTTGAAAAGATACATGCACCCCAAATATTCTATAATGATATCTTAATAATAAAATTTTACACTGAAGAATTTTTGAGAGAGAGAGATGACGTACCTGACTGATTATCTTGCCTTTGTATTTCTGTTTTCTTCTAGTGAGATCATTGTTGTTTAATTTCTCATCAATGTCTAATAATTTTTACATTTATTATTATACCGATAAATAGTTTTGTATATAAGACAGTAAAGTCTTGATTTAGGTCTAGTTTATCTTTGATTATGAACTCTTTGCTTCTATTAATTCAAACAGTTATCAAAACAATGCATTTATAAGCAGTTTTCATTGTAGTTTTAATATCTATATACTTTTACTCTTTTCTTTCACCTACAGGAATGGCATCAGGATTATAGAAAATTCAGGGAAACAACCATGTATCTCATAATTGGGCTAGAAAATTTTCAAAGAGAAAGGTAAGGCAAAATGGACACACATGAAAAGAAGAGCTTAATTTTTGTGTTCTATTCAGATGTGACCTCATCTATAGAAAAGGTTTTGTTCGCAGTGTATATTTTCAATAAATGTTTTATTTTAGAACAGTCTTAGATTTACAGAGAAATTGCAAAATTAATACAAAGAGTTCCCATATACCCCACATACAATATATTTTCCATTTTAAGCTAAATCTGTAAAGCTGGCATTATTGTCATTGTTTTTATCAGCTCTCAAACACTACAATTGAAAGTTAGAATGGAATAGGATTAGATTGAAGCCTAGAAGTTTGCTGGGGACCGAAGAAGCTGGTAGCCCAGCAAATAGAATTCTTTGTATTCTCCAACATCCACCTTCCAGTCACTAGCCTTTTTCCTGTTCTTTCTGAGTTTAATCTTGACTTCAAATTAGAGATAGCGTTTCTAATCTGTCTCTTTCTCTGAACTTCCAGGTACTATAAAAAATATAGCTGTAGAAAACTAATCACTTGTCTTCTAAATACTGCGACTATAAATATTTTAGATTACTTCTCATACAAATTACAGATGGTTTTAAAGGAATTTCTACTTTTTAAATTGCAATCATTGTTACTGAGAAGAAAAGGATACATATTGATTTATTGACCATTATAGATTATTCACTAATGTGTATTTACTTATTATCCATGTATTTCTCAATTCATATCCTTTAACATTAATTTACTTGACTAAGGATTTTTTTATGTGCTATATTTAATATACACTGTAATACTGCCACCAAGTAAAAGGGATATTGATTTCTTTCTTTTTTTTTCCTTTTCTTTTTTATTGTGTAAAGTATAAGAAACCTCCACTTTAGGTAATAATGTTGTTTTTTTTAAATGCCAACATGGAACATTACTTCTAGAGCTATGCTGTCCAACATGGTGGCCACCAGACACATGCAAAAATTTAAATTTAAATTAATTAAAATTTTTAAAGTTAAGAATTCGGTTTCTCAATCATACTAGCCACATTTTGAATGTTCAGTAGTCATGCGTGACTAGTGGCTACTGTTCTGGCCAGCACAGATACACCACTTCCATTATTGCAGGAAGTTCTGTTGGACAGTGCTGCTCTGTTCGTTGGATAGTACACAGTGCCATCATTCTTACACTTATCAAAATCTTAAAAGTTATCACACAAAAGTAAAAAGTAATGTTAATACTTGGATACAAATTATTAAAGTCCTAGTGATTGTGTACTTTTAAGTTAATTCACTTTGGTCACTGAAATAGAAAACTATTTTGATCAGCTCTATTTTATTAATATTTTGGTCAAAGTTTTATTTAATAGGGATATTCTAATTAGCTTTAGGATTTTGGAGATTAAGTTTTCTGAGAAAAATATTAATATGGTCTTACAATTGAATAGAGTATCTAAAAGGTATTTCCATTTTATAGGTAAAGAAACTGGGCTTCACAGTGCTGCAATAACTTTGTCAAGGTCACACGACTAACTAGGGAGAGAAAAATTGAAATAGAGACCTCTGTATTCTTGTATAATTTAATGAAATCAGAAAAGGACAAAATGTATTCATTATCTCAATACGAATTAACAAGATGAACCTGTCATTTTCTTGCTCTCTGCATAACTTCTACATTAGCTTTTCTGAGTTAACATTTGTTAAAGGACTTAAGTATAACTTGGAATTATGTTTAAATTTCATAATTTGCTTATTCTTAAATATATTCTTGTTGGTAAAGTGAATATTCTTAGCATAGCAAATGCAAAAGATCAGCTAGAAAATTAGTAATGGTGACAAATAATATTTATGGAATATTGAAAAAAGAAATGTTAATTTTACCACTTTAAATATAGCGGTTACTGTAACTAGCAGTGTATAAAACATTGCCAAAAGGTTCGTTCAAACTTGTTTTTAATGAAAACTTAGCACTTGAAAACCATAAATTGAATTATTTATTGATGGGTCATTATTACTTCTGTGAATAGTGAAATGAAATCATGTTTTTAGGAACCATAATTTTACAGCAGTAAAAATGGAAGATAAAGAGAATCTATCAGGCTACATAGTCTTATTTTATCTTAAATAAGAATTTGGTAACTGGACTGCTGAATTTTATTCTGATTACTTGAAATGTAAGCACTTTAAAGGTTGATAAAATGTAGAACGTTTTGTGTACTTCACTAGAAAATTGGAACATGTTCATGGTTTCAGAGCTATTCTCAGAGCGATGACTCAGGTCTAGAAAGCCAGATATGGATGTCATTCAGGGGAGACCTTTCAACAGGAAGCTTAATAGCTGTAAAAGGAAAGGTAGATGTGCCAGCAAACTAATTCAACTTAGTGGCGTAAAACAACGTTTAATATTACTATCACTCTTTAAACAAAAAAAGCTTTAGCTGAGACTATACCCATATTATTTCTAAATAAGATTTCATACCCTAAGTTTTCTCAAAAACAAATTCCTGGGAAAAGCTGTTTTCAAAACATACTTAAAAGAACTTATTTTTTATGAAGTAGTTTCAGGTGTGTAATTTGATTTGTCATGAATGTGTACATTAATTTCCACATAATTCTACATTTAACATTTGGAATATAGACTTGTTTCTGAGCACCTGAAATTAATAAACAGTAACACTGATTGGCAGTAAACATTGTTTCTGTACAGTATTTCACTTTTTAGGATGTTGCATTTTTCTGAATTTGTGAGAAGATACATTACGATTGGAAAATCTGACACCTAGGTAATATCTTAAAATATCTTTCATATTTCAGTTATACAAATATATAGCTGTATATATTTTTTCCTACAGCATGTTAGGAGAAGAATAATCATTTTAGAGACAAATATAATACTCAAACATTTTTCCCATATTCCCTTTTTAAAACCTAGTTTGAACTTCTTAAGGTCTAGACTTATATCAATAACATATTAATATTAACTATAAAACAGAGGCTTAACCCTGCCTGCCTTTTATGTTAGTGTTTTCTTTTGTCTGTTTGTATCCCACTAGATTTCCCAGATTTAGAAGCATTTTCTCCCTTCTACTTCACCCATCTCCTTTGGATATTCTCCCCTCTGTTACATTTTTCTCAATGAGTAGAACTGTGCCCTCACATAGAAAAAAACCTGACTAAAAAAGAGTCACTGAATGAATTGAGTGCTGTTCGTGGTAAAGGAACAAAGTAACCTGATCCTTCCCTCAAACAAAACTGGCATTATGTTGTTTAAAAAGTAGATCAGGGGCTTCCCTGGTGGCGCAGTGGTTGAGAATCTGCCTGCTAATGCAGGGGACACGGGTTCGAGCCCTGATCTGGGAAGATCCCACGCGCCGCGGAGCAACTAGGCCCGTGAGCCACAACTACTGAGCCTGCGCGTCTGGAGCCTGTGCTCCGCAACAAGAGAGGCCGCGATAATGAGAGGTCCGCGCACTGCGATGAAGAGTGGCCCCCGCTTGCCACAACTGGAGAAAGCCCTCGCACAGAAATGAAGACCCAACACAACCAAAAATAAATAATAAATAAAAAGTAGATCACTGACTTTCACATCAGTGTTAATTTTGAGTCTAAATGGAAATAAATACCAAGGAAGACAGAAGGAACTCTGAATTCATCAATTATGGCCTTTTTCTCTCAGTTTTTTCTTAATTCCTAGCTCTGTTTTTTGTTTGTTTTATTTTTAAGACAACTGTCTGCTGGTTTCAGATGCGGCTGTTGCTCAGAAGATGCCTTCAGGCATACAGTGTATCATCAGATGATAGTTTTTATTTTAATGTTGTTCTGGATAATCAAAATTTAAATGTATACTTAAAATGCTTTAAAATTGTAATTGACCTTTTTTTTACAAAGATAAAATACTAATGCTATACTTTTTTTTTTTTTAAGTTATATAGATTCCTTGCTGTTCCTTATCTGTGCTTATCAGAATAACAAAGAACTCTTGTCCAAAGGCCCATACAGAGGACATGATGAAGAATTGATATCACATTATAGAAGAGAATGTTTACTAGTAAGTTGAATGCACATAGTATGTGTTTACTTTATCATTTTGTCTTCCATTGGGGCAATTTTCCAGACTCATATATAAGTGATTGACTATTAATTCTGATGAGGTGTCATGATGATGTCTATAATCTGGGTCTGTTCCCTTGAGGTGGGAAAATACACTCAATTCTTTATCCCTTCTTCTTTAAGGATCTTAAGTTTTACAGATGATGAACCAGAAATGTTCTTAAAATGAGATCAGAATAATTACATTTTTATATTTAGATTTCTTCTCATTCTGCCATTCCCTCTTTTGATGACAGAAGAGGGGCTAAATGATGTTATGAATTATCATCATTATTATTCCAGAAAAAGAATAGATTTTTCTGAGTTTTTATAAATAGTGTATATAGTGTACATGATGTTAAAGGATTCATTGTAGTATAATATCCTTTATTTTCACCTAGTCAATGGAATTTTTTTCCTCAAATATTTTTACTATCCATGTGCTGAAATATTATTGTTGTTGTAAACTTTAAGAAATCTTTTTAGCAAGTTTTTTTTTTCCCCCACCAGTTTACTCTCTAGATATCTGTAGTACTTTGTTAATGTTTCTTGAGTCAGCTAACCTTTATGTATAAAATTACAAATTCCATCTTTATACTTTTTTCTGATTAGATTTCATTTAGCTATTAACGTGACTATAGATTGTGAACTTCTAAGTTGCAATTTTTTTCTATAAAATATATAAAGGTATTCAAATGTGTACTTTAAAAAACTTTAAGTAGGTGTACTGGTGAAATGTTTTCTTTCAGTAGAACTACATAGTATATGTTAATTGTAGTCTGTGGTATGTTTTCAGAATTTTTGAATGGGAATATTAGAAGCTTGTGATCTTGTTATTTTTCTCTTAGCTGATTTTGCTGCATTTGAGTGTATTTTAAGACTTGAATTATTGATGGTTTGTATCCATTAAGGATGGTATTCTTAATTTGGTCAGTTTCAAAAGGTTTTTAATCAACCCCTGAGAAGGAGGACCTGAATTATATATATTTCAGTTTAAAAAAGTACAAAGTTTTATATAATTATATAAAATTTTGCATTGAATGAGTTAAAGCAATTTTTAATGTAAAAATGTTACAGTGTTAGGATATTGAAATATTTTGGTAAAACTGTTTTAAACATAAATACAACCAAAACTTGATGGTTATTCTAAGACATTTATAAAATGGTAGAATGTGTTTCTTTTATCATTATAAGTTAGTAAACCAGCCACACTTTGTTGTTTCACATAGGGATTTAAAGAAAACCTCAGGAGGATTATTTTAGTGTTCCTTTAAGGTTTTGTTTTTTTTTTTACATTGAGTATTTACTGAATGTCAGATTCTGAGGGATGCAAAGATAAGTAAGACCTATTATTTATCCTAAGAGAATTCAATCTGGTGAGAGATGTACACAGATAATTTTTATATTTCAGAATAAGTATTATTATGAGAAATATGCAAAATAATATGCCTGGAATTGTTGGGGAGAAGCTTAAGAGATAAGATAAACACTGATCTGGATCTTGATGGATAAATAAGAGTTTAATGCCTTGTAGAGAAGAGAGAAAAACATTCCAGACAAAGGAATATCATATGAAAAGGCATGGAAAGTATACAACAGAAAATGAAGATAAATCCATTGTGGCTAAGTTACGAGGAACAGGGTTAGGTGGAAGTGATGAAGCCAACAGGATTTGTTGATGTCAGACTGTGAAGAAGCTTATGCACCATTCTAATGCATTGGTACCATTGTAAAGTTGGTGTAAGTTTGGCATGATCAGGTTTGTTTTTGGAAAATAATTCTGGCAGTAGTATACTAGAAGATGAACTGGAAAGGAGTAAAGATTGAAATGAAGAACGCCAGAGGAGATAGACAGGGAAGAGAGGGCGAGAGCATCAACTAAGGCAGAAGTACAATGAATATGAAAGAGAGGGTATATAAGATGGTAAAGGAAATGAAATCAAGGACTTGGTAACTATTAGATGAGTGGGAAGAAGGAAATAGAAGCATTAAGGCTGCCTGACTTACTAGTCCTGTCTTTGGCTTTCGGGACTCTTAAGAGAATGAATAAGGTTGGCTTTGGACATACTATGTTTGAGTTGTTTCTAGGATATGTTTTGATTTAGTGAACTTAACATCGAATTTCAGAATAATTATATGTGTTTGAATGCAAATTATAAAAATTACACTAGATACTTAAAGGCTTACCTCATTTAATCCTCTTAACCACTGTGTAAGGAAGGTAATAGTATCTCATTTTTCATATAAAGATGCTGAAGCTAGGAAAGTACTTGTTTGCTGAAGGTTAAATAATTTGCTTAGTGGCTGAATTGGACTTTCAGCATAAGCCTCTTTACAAAGTCAAGATAAATTGCACAAGAATGACATAATATAACCATAAGAAATAATAAAATTTTTGTATTTGAAATTCAGCTTAAAACTATTTAAAAATCATATTTATCATTCTGTAAACATAAAACTTCAGACATAAACGTCTTATTATACCTGTATCTTTTTATCTGTCTCCTATGTCTGTTTCTTATCTCATGGATTTCTCTCTTCTACTCAATTAGATGTCAGCACACTTGACCTGTGCTCCAGCCTACCACTTGTTTTTATAAATAAAGTTTTATTGAAACATAGGCATGCCCATTCATTTACATATGGCTGCCTTTGTGCAGCAGTGGCAGAGGTCAGTCATTGCAATGAAAACGATATAGCCCTCAAAGCCTAAGATATTTCCTATCTTGTCCTTTACAGAAAAAGTTTACTGATCCCTGTATTGTAAGGGATTATAAACTCCATGAGAGTTTTCTGTATTAATCGCTTGGGTACCCCTGCATCTAGAACAGTTTCTGGCACATGGCATGTACTGAGTAAGAATTTTTTGAAGGAATAAATGAACTAATGGATTACCTTTATATTTTTGTATCAAGAAATATAACAGTCCCTGTTCAGTTGACATTTATGGAGATGATGATGAGTCTTTCAAAAATTTCTTTGTTTTTAAAATTACTTTGAGTGCTTGTCAAATTTTAGAATTGGGGGAAATTTACCTCTGGAGAACAAATTTAAAAATGGTCCCTATAGTGATGATCAAAGTGAAATAAACTGAACATAAGCTTTAAAAACATGGCAACATGATTTCTCCCACTTCTTTTTTGCTTTTGTTTCTGTTGTTATATGCATAGACTTTTCTAAGAGACTTTTCTTGCTCAATAGGTTGAGGTTGCTTTTTGTGACTTCCATTTGTTCTAATACTGTCTGGGAACATGCTTGTTATGTTGCCTTCAGTATTAACACTTACATTTTTATTTAATTAAAAAAGGAAACAAACCTGTTGTTCTTTTTTTCATTGCATTAAGAAATTAAATGAGCAGGCTGCAGAACTGTTTGAATCTGGAGAGGATCGAGAAGTAAACAATGGTCTGATTATCATGAATGAGTTTATTGTCCCATTTTTGCCCTTGTTATTGGTGGATGAAATGGAAGAGAAAGATATACTTGCTGTGGAAGATATGAGAAATCGATGGTGTTCCTACCTTGGACAAGAAATGGAATGTAAGTTTAAACAATGCAGGTGGACACCTGGGGTGTTGGGATTAAAAGCAGTTAGAATTAGATGTTAGTTATTATCATTTTTTATATTCTGTAACATGTTTATATTCACATCAGTTTTTTTTCTTATTTACAAACTAAGCTGTGCACACTACTGTTGCCATTTATGTTTTACTTCTTCCCCCAAAATGGTAATGATTTTACATGTTTTGAAATGAAACATCAACTGACCACTCCAAATTAATAAATCTTGTTGAAGATAATTTCTCTCCCTGTCTATCTTTAGTTACATCTAATTGTTTATATTTGCAGCAAACCTCCAAGAGAAGCTGACAGATTTTCTGCCAAAACTGCTTGATTGTTCTACGGAGATTAAAGGTTTCCACGAGCCACCGAAGTTACCTCCGTACTCCACGCATGAACTCTGTGAGCGATTTGCCCGAATCATGTTGTCCCTCAGTCGGACTCCTGCTGATGGAAGATAAACTGCACATACTTTCCCTAAACACACTGTATAAACTTTTTTTTAGTTCTTAACCCTTGCCTTCCTGTTACAGGGTTTGCTTGTTGCTGCTATAGTTTTTAACTTTTTATTTTAATCACCGCAGAAGACAAAAGGACTCTACAGACTTTAGCCAGACTGCAAACAAAGCTGAGAATCGCATGGCTCTCACTTTGTTTTAACCAGAACTGATGTATAATTACAAATCCAATTGATTTTATTATGGCAAAACCATGCTTTTGCCACTTGTCTGTTACAGTATTACTTTGCTTTTATCTTTTCTTTATCTGCAGCTTTCCATTCAGTCTGGATCCTCCATGACTACAGCCATTTAAGTGTTCAGCACTGTGTACAATACATAATATTTGGTAGCTTGTAAATGAAATTAAAGAATAAAGTTTTATTTATGGCTACCTATGTGTTTGTAAGCAGGTATATTATATATTAGTGTATTTTTTTAGTTATATAAATGAATTTTGTCTGGGGATTGTTTAAGATTGGGTGATAAATAGATTAATACACACTTTTAATTTTGCTCTAATGTTAGCACATTAGAAATTTACTGAGTACTTGACACTTAAATATATCTATATTTTTGACTAAGTTGTTAAACTTAGTATGGCACCTAAACCTGTTTTGAATTCAAATCAGGTTTTCACTGAAGTGAGCGGCTGATATTTAAGTCAACCACACTGAAACTTTTAACCTTTTCTTAGATTAACCTTTTATTTTTTTATGTATTTACATATAATATAGCAAGGTGATTATTTCAAGAGATACCAGAAAAAAAGTACTTGAATAAGGGCTATTTAATAGTGAAACTTATAAGAAATATGTATATGTATATATACATACATACACACATGTATACACACACGTATTCTTCATAATGGAGGACAGTGTTTGCATTATATAGTCATTCTATTTTTGTAAATTGTATACTACTTTATTTGAAAATGTTCTCTACTAATCAGTGCTGTGAAATGAAGTTGATATTGTTGAACTAGAATTTATGAGTACCTTACCTGCATTTATTTACCTCCTTTTCAAAAAGGAAAAAGCTGTAGAACATTTTGTAGATGGAACTGCTGTTTAAGATTAATGAAGTAATATTGTGAATGAAATTCAATGCTTTAAAGGTAATCATTGTTACCTACAACCTATTTTTGAATTTATAAAAATTCTTTATAAGTGATACTTTGTTAGCGTAGTAAAATATATCATTATACCATGTGTATGTTTCTTATAGCGTCGCCAAAGCTAGTGCTCTTTATAAGTGCCTCTCATAAAAGATGCTGGATGGAAGAGGAACAAGAAAATATTAAACTGTTATATAATACTCCTTATGAAAGTATCAATATACTGCTAAGGTATTAATGACAAAGAATTGGTACTACTTCCATTGTAAAGTTAGATTTTGCATATTATTATAGCCATCAGAATGTGTTTTGGTTTAGATTTCAAATTCTCTACTGAGCAGAACTAGTGCTCTGCGTCGGTTTTCAAGTCCTATTGCAAGTTTAGAAACTTCATATGTATCATCAAAGCATTTAGAAAGTATCTTCAGTATTTTATGATATTCTACCATAATGGTAAAGTTGTTTGTGTTTATGTGTATAATTGACCACTGAGACACAAACTGCTAAACACCATATGGAAATTACTTCTTTTACAAGGCACATCCAGGTAAGTATTATTATCATATTTACTCTGTACTTAAAAGCCAGTTTATTCATTCCTAGTTATGAATCTGAAGTTCTTATTTTAAAAAGTGACCTTTTTCAAGACCTAGGGAAACAGCTTGCTTTTATATCAGCTTTTAATCTACTCTTAAGATTTAGGTTAGTGAAATTTTCTTAACATTATTTACTGGATTAAATATAACTTATGGCTAGTAATTTAAAAAAATGAAACCTCATAGAAGTGTTGTCCATGGCAGATTTCACTTTGATTTAATGACTTTCATTTTGATTACTGTAGTACTCCCTTCCCACTCCCCCAAAATTACATTTTGAAATAATTTAGGGTAGAATTCAAATAGATAGAAGTTAAGATTTGTAGGAACTTGTTACAAACATCTTGTGTAAGGAGACTGTAGCCATGAGTGAACCTGTGAGATCCCATAATACTTTTCAGATTTGTTAAAATACAATACACTAAATACAGTAAATAAGTAGTTCTCAAAATGTGGTCTCCAGCCAAGCAGCTTTTCAGCGTCATCTGGGGACATGTTAGAACTGAAAATTCTTGAGCCCCATATCAGAACTACTGACTAACACTTGTTAAAACTTGAAGAGTTAACAAGTTTCAACAAGTCCTTCAGAAGATTCTGATATCTGCTGAATGTTGAGAACTACAGCACTAATAAATAAAACTATCAGTAGCATTTTATGCACCTTAAATTGATGTTTAATTTCTATTTACTTTTGAACCCTCATTTCTTGGAAACTTTTCATTATTTCCCTCACTGGCAATTTCAAAGAAGTGACTAAAAATTCTTTTGCTTAGTTTTAGATTTATCGAGACTAAGGTGGATTCTCTCCTCCTATATCTAATTCTCCAGAAGTTCAGTGTCTTTGTTTTATGATTCAGAATTGTTGACTTTGGCTTCTGAGTCCTATTGTCCTCCGTCTAAAGTACAATCCACACAGCATACTTGGGAAGAGTAAGTAGGGATACAGTTGTATAATCATTTTTTTTAAATTTACTTTACATTGTTAAGCAGATTAAATATTGTTTGTTGTGCCATTGATAACCTCATGTAAAGCATATGTATTTTTCTGCTAGGACTGCCATAATAAATACCACAAACTGGATGGCTTAAAAAACATAAGTTTATTTTCTCACAGCTCTAGAGGCTGGAAGTCCAAGATCAAGATGTTGGCAGGTTTAGTTTCTCCTGAGGCCTCTCTCTTTGGCTTGCAGAAAGTAGCCTTCTCACTTTGTCCTCACATGACCTTTTCTCTGTGCATGTGTGCATCTCTGATGTCTCTTCCTCTTCTTACTAGGACACCAGTCATACTGGATTAGGGCCCCACCCTTACGACCTCATTTAATCTTAATTATCTCTTTAAAGGTCCTGTCTCCAAATACAGTCACATTTGGGGGTAAGGGCTTCAACAAATGAATCTGGGGGTGGGAGACACAATTCAGTCCACAGTATGTGATGGCCCAGTTTATATACCTCCTTTGCAGACACAAAAGTATTGTTGTTACAAGATCACTGTGCAAATATCTGTAGTTCTTTTCTTTCATCTGCTTTTCTTTTACTCTCACTTTATTCTAAAAACCATCTCAACGTTATAGCAAACCAAGTTAGAAATTGCTTACAATGCATCCACCTAATCATTTCAGTGTGTTTTCATTGAACAAATTTTTGCTGAATGAATGAAATAATTCATGTTGACTTGCCCTTGTTCATGTTTATTTTATTAGTTTCACTTAACATTATACCATAGATCTGTTTCTGTTTTGCTGGTATTTTTATTCTTACCTACTTTATATCCCTATTCCCCAGCCAGTACTGGAGGCACTGGTGTTAACCATTGTGGACACATATTTTTCCATGTTTGGATAATGTTATGCGGTGCATACATATAAGCATTGGTGGGGTTTTTTTGCGGGGGGTTGGAGGGTGGAAGGGGAGAGGGTCATTGCTTTTAAAAAATGAAAAAAAAAATCTATTTTACACATGCTTTCCCCTACCCCCTCCTGTACTTTCTAGCCTCCAGTTCCTTCTTTTTCTAATTAGCCATTTGATAGAGGTGACTTACAATAATCAAATAATAAGTACTATAATACTACTAATAAAAGTAAATGAGTCATGATTGAGAGAACTACATACGCAATTGAATGCACACAGACATACACACCAGAATTTCAAATATCCTTACTTACTCCATGCACAGTTCTTCTTTCGCACCTTCACTACCATCCTCAACCTCCTATTCAATGCAGCTCCAGTAAAATAGGATGATCTCACCTTTACCAAGAAAGTTGGGGAGCTTGGATATGAACCCCTTCAACTTTTCACCTCCATACTTGTAAATTTACTGTTAATTATTAACCAGGATGTGACAAGGGATAGACATTTTTGATAACCCAATGTTATGAGGAAGATATAAATAAAATCAAATTTAGTATAAAATTATAAACTTAGTTAAAAGTACGTTCGTTATTTGGGAGACATATTTACTCTACTACAAAATTAGCTCACTGTTTTCCTTTGTATTAGCCCAAAGCCTGTACAATATCAGTTTGTCCTTTAGCAAATGGTTCTTTTTCAATAATCTGGAGCTAGATTAGTATCCTTAACCTTAGGTGTGCATCAAAAGGGTGAGCTTTCTTTATAAAAAGTGTCTAGGTCCTATCTATCATGTGGATTCTTAAAAGCCTTTTAAAGTGAGAACTGTTTTGAGAACATTTGGTAGGTGCATCTCCAACTTTGATTTTTCTAAGGATTACCTCTGGCCCTCTCCTCAGAGACTAATTGAGCCTGACTAAAGTAGGGTGGAGAAATGTGCTTTTTGCATTATTGTATGTCACGTGAAAAGGCAGGGGGTATAAATTTGCTGATGCCCCCCTCAGCCATACTGCATGTGCATTTTCGTCTGCGCTCCAGCTGAAGCTGCACTCAAATGTTCTTCAGTCCTTAACTGGACTTTTTTCTCTCTTCTGAGTGGCTAAGAGTGCAGGCTCTAGAACCAGACTGCCTGTGTCCAGATCTTGGCTCAGCTCCTTACTGCGGTGTTGATCTTGAGTGAACTCTTTAACTCTTCTGTGCCTACGTTTCTTCATCTATAAAATAGGATCACAGTAAAAACTGCCTTATATGATTTTTTTAAAAGATTAAATGGGTTTCTATATTAAAAAACTCTTAGAAAATGTCTGCCACAAAGTTAAGTGTTCAGTAATTATCAGCCATTTTATAATTTGTCACTATTGGCTTCTGCTCATGATTTTCAGAATCTCTGCCTTCCTGAGACAAGCTTCTTTGGACTACTCTCATTCCTACCTGCATTCTTTGTCGTTTTCTTTTCTTTCTACTCCTTAAATATCAGTGTTGTCAAGGTCTGTACTTGGCCCTCTTCTAACTCTTCACCCTTCCTGGATGGTCGTGTCTGCTAGCTTGTCTTCCTGTACTGCCTACATACTTATGATTCACAAGTTTGTGTTCCTAACCAAACCTCCCTTGTGCATTTTAGATCTGTACGTATGTCCAATTGTCTGTTCAACATAGAGACTTGGATGCTTCACAGGCACTTTAAACTCTGCACATCCAAAACTGAGTTCACTACTTCTTCCCAAACCTGATTCTCTTACATTCTTTTGGTGAATGATATAATGATTCAGAAATAGGGAATTATTCTCAATTTTGCATTTATTTCCCATTGATTACTAGGTGTTGACATGTCAGATTTTTAATACCTTGCTCATGCATCCCTTCACTCCTACTGTTGATGAGGTTTCTCATCTTTTAATTTGGACAATTGGATTTGGCCTTGAGTGGCCTATCTTTGCCCTTGCCCCTTTAATCCATCTTATATACTGTTGGCAGAATAATCTTTCGAAGAGGTTTTGCATATCTGTCTTCCATTGCTGGACTGAACTCCTTTAGAGGGAAATAGTATCTCCTGGTTTTGTAACCCTAGTACCTGTTAAAATATCTGGCAATTTAATAAAGGTGCAGTCTTGCAGGTTGTCTGGTCCTCCAATCACCTTAGACCTGCATGGTGTAGTATGATAGTCACTAGGCACCTGTGGCTATTTAAACTTAAACCAAATAATATTAGTCATCCTAGCCGTATTTCAACTTCTCAATAGCCACATGTGACTGTTGGCTGCCGTATTGGACAATACATTTTAGAACATTTCTATTATTGCAGAAAGTTTCATTGGACAGAGCTACCTCAGACCCTTGCTGATACGGACATCTTCCTCTATTAACACCCCTGGAACGTTCAAACACCCTCCAAAGTGCTAACCTGAGCAAATTGGCTGTCAGCATTTACATCTCCTTATCTTGATCCTTCCATTAACCACTTTACTACATCTGCTCTTCAGAGAGCACTTCTACCATCATATATCCAGTCAGGAGAGCCCACACAAGGTATTTCAACAGAGGAGATGTGGTAGAGGCATTAGAGAGTAACCCAGAGAGCCTAACTGCAGGATACAGCTACTATTCCTGGGGGTAGGGAAACAAAAGGGGAAAAGTTGGGGTTACCAGAACCTTGGAGCTCCAAAAAAAGGGTCCCCATGGAGTTGGTGCTCAAACCTCTGAGAAGGTTCACCACCTAAGTGCTCTTGCTACTTCTGAGGGATGCAATGAAGATAGCTCTAGAAGTTCTAAAGTTGAAGCTCTAAGTTCCAGTTGAAGACTGGAATCAATTGAAATTATTAGGTCACCGGTAGGATTGGCAAGCAAAGACAAAGAAGTAAATCTTGTTTTCCTCTTTCTACTTTCCAACTTTTCTTTAGTACTTCATATTGACAGAACCTAAATGGGGTGCAGCAAAGAGGTCAGGAAAATGCAATTTGCAGAGTCCCAGCCGCAGCATCACAGAGCAGGGGATAAAAGGGTGGATGGAACTGGAGCTGAGAGACAATAGGTATAGAACCTACACACTAGTTTCCGCTCAAAGATTTCATTTTTATCCAAATATGTTAATCACTAAAACAGTAAATATTCAGAAATGTATCTATAGATTATCTCTGGGACCTCAAGAGTAAATGCACTAGTTCTGATTGAAATCCTGTTGCTCTTTTTTTATCAATTGAAACTTTTAAATGATGCTATTTAATGCTTTATTTTTAAAGTCAGCAGTGGAAGGATGTATATATATTATGAATTCATGCCCATTCACACGTTTTGCTTGTGTGCCATATGCCACAGTATCTGCCAGGTAGTATGTTTATAAAACAAACTTCAGTAATTAGACAAAAGTAATAATCCCCCCAAATTCATCTATCTACCCAGAGTTAGACACTTAACATTTTTGCGTTGATTCCCCTGGACATCTTTCTGTGCATGTGCACATATACATGCACACATACAACTATATCTAAATAATTTTCATAAAAGTTTAAAAAATATAATAGATGTAGACATATTTCCAAGAAAGTGTGTATATACCTCTCACTGCTCTACAGTATTTGATTATAAGGAAGATGTACAATATTTATTCATGGATATACAATGTAGGCTGCTACTTATGTCTCTGTGTGTGCTACTTTTATCTCTTGTCTTTCTGCTAAATTTGTAGATGTATAACTTCTGTCTGAGTTACAGAGTATACAGATATAAAATTTTGAGCTAAATTGTCAAACTTCACCAAACTATTCCTGTTTATACTGCCACCACTAGTGCATGAGAGTGTATTTCTTCACAGGTTCAACAACATAGAATATTATCAGTCTTTAATATTTTTCAGGGACAACTGAAAATTTATTGTATTTTTAAAATTTTAACGAGAGTGAATATGTTTCAATATGTTAATGGCCGCTTGTACATGCTTATGACCTTTGCACTTTTTCTATTGGGTGTTCACGTCTATAAATTTGCAATAGCTCACATTAGGAATCATTAATTCTTTACTACTGCACACACTGCAAATTTTTACCTTCTGTCATTTATTTTAAGCTTGCTTATAATATTACTATTTTATGACTATATTTTTATGTAATCAAATCTGTTGACCTGCTTTATAGTTTTCACCTTTGATATGATGTTTAGAAAGGATTTTCCCTGTTCAAGATTATAAAAATACTCACCCATATTTTCTTCTGATATTTTTATGATTTTGTTTTTTACGACAGTCTTTAGTGCAGTTGGAAATTATATTAAAGGGTGAGGTAAAAATTCACAAGTTTTTGCCAAGATTATCTAGTTGTCTATAAAATATTTCTTCCTTTCCCTTACTGATCTAAAATGTAATCTGCACTAGGTAATAAATTTTTATATTTGAAATTTATGAACACTCTCTTCAGTTCCACTTAATGTTTTTGTCTATTCAGCTACCATTACTAATTTAATGACTGTTGTTTTAACATTGATTTAAAATATTTGTTTTATAACTAATATACATTTTCCTAGTAGCTAATATGTTGTGTTACTACCCAACAGAGATGCACTTAATACTCATTTTTTTCCATAATTTTCTGTACTCTTTTACAGATAAACTTAGAATTATTCAATCTTCTTTCAAATAAAAATCCTACTGGCATTTTGATTGTACTTACATTGGCTTACATAGATTGGCATATAGAGAAATCACGGAGCCTTTACAATGATGAGTCTTCCTATCCAAAAACAATATTGTCTATCCTTTCATTAGATTCATGTCTTTCAGAAGAGTTTAAATTTTTTTTTAATTTTTCTTTAAGTATCTTAATGTGTTTTAATGTTTTTGTGGTGTTTATGAATGAGCTTCTTTTTCCCATCTTAAAAAAATGCATTCTAATTGAATATTAGTGGTAGAGAACAGCAGGTCTCCAACTTTTTGGTCTCAGGACCTCTTCACACAAAAATTCTTGAGGACCTAAAAGAGCTTTTGTTTGAGCAGGTTATATCTATTGATATTTTACCATTTTAGAAATTGAGTAAAACAATATAATATTAATTTTAAAATGATAAAAATATCAGCATAACATGTTAACCAAAATAATATATTTTAAGTGAAAAATAGTTAAATTTTCTGCCTTGTTTTTCTTTTGGAGTCTGGTGTGCTTAAATCACAAACCTGAAGCTTGAAAGGAAATTAAGTTCTGATTATAATTGCTGCACCCCTTACAATAATTATGAAAATTATGCTGTTCTCACACTTCCACATGACACATAGAATTAGCTTAAAATTTGGACTAGCTTAAAATTTGGACTAGCAAGCACAATTATTTTAAAGATAGATAGGAATCATTTTTCAAAGTAGTCATGTAATTTCTTAGAAAAATAAAAATTATCTAACAGTTTCAAACTTCAGTGTGCCTTCCATAGTCCTGGAAATTTCGCCGAATAAGACACCTGCTCTTTGCTTGGTTTGCACTTCCCATACCCCATATTTTGAAAATGTCTCCAGGAAGAAAGCTTATCTGGTGTTCTGCACTGCCCTCGAGTATTGCAGCCTTGCCTGTCCATTTTCCAAACACTGAAAAGAGTTGCTTCATATTTTTTAAATCCAGTTTTATGGTTATTGATATCAGGAAACTTATTCTGATACCAACTGTTCCATGATGGCTAAATCACAGAAGTCTATAAATCTTTTAGAAGATAGTATATGGGGAGTATCTTTAAGATCTTGGAATAACAATGGATTTCTTAACACAGAAAAAGAATTAAACATGAAGGAAATTTTTGATAAATTTAACCACATGAAATTCAGAATTTGGTCCATCAAAAGATTCCCTGAAGAGAGTGAAAAGACAAGGCAGTGTAGTGAGAGGATATTTGCAATGTGCAAGATGGCAGTGCAGTAATAAAAATAAAGAGTGGACTTACGGCTTGGGTGAGATAATCATGATAACATACTTTCTAAAATGTTCCCAGATCCTTTTTTCATTAAAAAAAAGGATAGTTAAAGAAAAACACATAGGATTTTTTCAACAAAATGAAGTGACAGGAATCCTTATAAGCTACAAGATACAAGTGGGTGGAGCCAAACTACACACAACTACAATATTTTGGCAAGACTTTGACAGGTTTAGCAGATGTGAGGAGTTATCAGTAAAAAGCAAGCAAACAACAACAACAACAAAAAACCCAGGAAATTCTGTATGTCCTAAGACCCTCAGAAAACAGAAATTGCCAATAAATACCATAAAGTGAGAAGACCCTAATCGGAATCTTCTGCAAATAGTTCTGAGAACGATAAGCAAAACAGGGAGAAGGCTCCACTGGCTTCAGTTTGTGGATGAGTACAAAAGGATGTGGACAAAAATATCGGAGGGGTCTGAGGCAGTCTAATCCTCAAGGAAGTAAAAAATGCTCAAAATCAAAATTGCTTCAGAAGGGCAGACATCATCCTGGAGAAAGTGCTGGGAATAGAACCTAGTTGAGATGGACCTAACCCAAAACTCTTAATATCTGACCTGCATAAATTCCTGCTCTTGCTGGTGTACCATAATGACATTCCTGCAGCCCCAGGAATTATGTCCATCATACCTGAAATACTTGATTATATCCTTTTCCCCAGTGCACAGTCACCTTAATAAATGGGGACTTTCTCAAGGAGACTGAGTCTCCTCTTCATTCAAGTGGCTCTGCGGCTGCAAACTGGCTTGTCTTGGAATTGGTTGAGGGGCCACGACTCTTCATTTGCTGATTCGAGTGAAATTTCTATTCAACAGATTTATAAGCTTTTCTTCTTTAATAGTCTACCTATCTATTTTAGTCCTAGGACACCATGACAATTAGACGTTGACAAAAATCAAGACCTCCAGTTATTTTTGGCTGTGCTGCCATTAAAGTAACCATACCTACATCGTCTCTACTAGTTCAGTGATGCTACATGACCCCTACCTCTCTGGGATCGTATTATTCCCATTGAATTCTGGCAAGTTTGAGGGCAGCACTTCCCATTGTCATTTCTAGTGCACAGAGAATAGCTACAAGAGCTCTCTTAAAGGATGCTGGTGCTCATGTCACCACTATATTTCCCAAGGATTTGATGAAGGGAGTATCTTCTGGCCTCTCCAGTGGACATAGCAGGGATACATAATCTACTCCAGCATTGCAGTTTCTGTAAACTTCTGGGCAATTCCATATGCAGTGTACCAAGAAAGTTCTGGCATCTCATCTTTGTTCAGTTTTGGCCATATTCGAGTCCAATTTCAGTCACCCAACCAAGAAAACTCTTAGAGCTGCTGCTAGCCTTTGAAGCCAAAAATTGAATCCAAGGTCTCTGCTTAGTGCTTTCATATCAATCAATTTAGCATTATATTCAATGTATATTCCCTCACTCTTATCAAACATCCATTCTCACACACTGTCCTCAGGTTCCTCTCAATATAAACTGGCAGAATTTTGCATTATTTTTAATGTACATAGTGTCTCCTCTTGGGTCACACTTTAAGTTTAACCCTGGGGCCTGCTAGAATTTGAATCTGAATATAGGCCTACAAACAATAAGAGGTGAATATTGAAGAAGATCAGCAGGTCCCTGCTAGATAGCCACCTCAGGTGAGGCCATTACAAGTTTTTCAGGCAAGGGAAATCTAAACTCAATACAGGGGAAGAAGGCTGCTCTTATTGACAAGGTTCAACAGAACTTTGGGGTTTAAGGTCCTCAGCTTCACTGGAAATTTCCCATGTGTCCCTGTTCCAATTTTCAGGGTCCCACTCTTTCCCAATCAATGACCTGACTTTAACATAAGAGATCCTCTGTAATGCTGTGAACTCAATTTGCTTTTTAATTCAGCCTTGCACAGAATTAAACTTTGGGTATGGTTTTAGAAAAGACCTTGTGGCTATAGGAGACAAGGGTTTCATTTAAGATCGTTGCAGTTTTCTTGTCCTTTACTCAGATTTTGAGATGAGAATTATTTAACCCCCTGAGCTCATCATTTTCTTTCTTCAGATTCTTCAGTGCACTTTGATGCAACCAATCAATCTGTTAATACAACAAATTTTCACAAAAAAATGGCAGCAGCTACTTAGACACTCTAAGTCTTTCCTTCTACAGGTGACTTCATGTGATAATTTAAGTCACGGTTTTGCCACTGCAATTCACGGCCTACCAGCATCACCTTTATGATAGGCAACATTAATTCATTTTAATCTAATTGGATTGGAGATAAACATGATAGATTAATGTACTCAAGATTCAGTTACCCTGGAACCGCTTCTGACACCAATATCTACATTTATGAGGTTAAATGAGGGAAGCAGAGCTACTATGAGTTGTGAGATAAGTTACTTGTAATAATTAAAACTTACACAATTATGGCAGGATCTTGGAAGTGACAGTCTAGGAGAGAAGTTGGCAAATCAGAGGAGGTATCACTGACCAGTAAACCTGGGGAACCAAGCATGCCCAGCTGCTGAAGTGGGACTCTGAAGAGAAGGCTCCTAGGTCTATGAGAAGGTATACCCTGTATAGCTGCCACCTCTGCAATGATGATGGGCCTGGGGCAACTGTTGGTCAACAGAGTTAGTTAGCAGCCAAAGAAAGCTGGGTGTGGAGTGGAGGAGAGCAGGTTCAAGCTAGAACCTATTGGCACCTCTGCATTTGTCAGTCACCACATCTAACAAATGACCTTCAGAAAACAAGGCTCATTCACTTCTACTTTCCCAGTCTTGCAATTCTTTTGGCCAATGCTAACTAGCAACCATACAGGAAGGAGATTCTAGAAAGAAACTTACAACTTTCATTGTTGACACATTTCAGGCTACCACAGTTCAGGCTGTGATGAAGGCATAGAAGAAAAACATAGCCACAAAGAAAAAGAATTATATGTATATATAATACAAAAATGCCTGAGAATCCAATAAAAACGTGAACTTGAATACAGGCTTTACAAAAAAAAAAATCCAAATGACTGATAACCAGAAAAGTGTTCAACCTCATAAATAATCAGGAAAATGGGAATTAAAATCACAGTGAGATACCACCAAACACCCACAAGATTGGCCAAAAAAAAAAAAAAAAAATTAACAAATATTGGTGGGGATGTGTATGTAGCAATAGGAACACCCAAATTATACTGGTTGGTGTGTAAATTAATGCAACCTCTTTGGAAAAGTGTTTAGCATTATTTTAAAACATCTGAAGTTATGAGTACATTATTCAGTAATTCCTAAGTATTTTTTCCTAAAGATATTTAGGTACATGTATATCAGTTTACATATACAAAAATGTTCTTGGAAGCATTGTTTATACTAGCAAAAACTAGAAACAACCCAAATATCCATCAACGATAAACTGATAAATTGTAGTATGTTCATATAATGGAATACTGTACAGCAATAAACAGGAGAAGGTGACAGCTGCATATATCAACATGGGTGAATCTTGTAAAGATGTGGCTGACTAAAAGAAACAAGACAAAATCATATACAGTAAAATTCCATTTATTTAACACTTAAAAACCTAGGTAAAATAAAAATATATAGGAATGCATTAATGAATGGCAAAACTGAAAAAAAAATTAAAAGACAAGAAAGGATTACCATATAAGTCCAGATAATAGTTACTCCAGGAGGGAGGATAAATGTGTGATTGGAAAGAGACACCTGGGAGGCCTCTGGACTTGCTTCCAATTTCATAGCATTTAGTAAGTTTTAATTTTCTGTTTCTACGCAAGTTTGCCGTTGGAGTTCTAAGTCTGGAGCTTGGTAGAGGATTATCCTCTAGAGACATAAATTTGAGAATCATCACGTCTGAGATGCAGCTAGTCAACGGAATTCATGTTATGTGATAAGATGATGTAGAGAGAAGAGAGGAGGGCCCAGGACTGAGTTCTGAGGAGCATTAAAAGGTGTCATGTTGGAGGGAAAACCAGCTAAGGAAATAGAGACTCTCCAATGAAGTAGGAAGATCTGGTGTCTCTTACTCCAAGACAAAAGAATTTTTCTAAAAGTAGGAAATGGTCACCTATGATAAGTGTTTCTGGGTAAAATGAGGACAGAAGAGTAAGTGATTTTGACAAGGGTCTTTTCAGTGGAGTGGTGGAGACAGAAAGCATGTTGGATTGGCTTCAAGAATTTAACAACACGGCTGAATTGATAATTTAAAAAATGCTTGATGACAGGATGGTTACACTGAAATAACTTGATTGTTGTCTTCTAAATTCCCAGTAGGTGGTGTCATAATACTGTATTTAGAGAATAGCTTGGTTTTTTTTTTTTTTTCTTTTTAATAAAGTAGAAAAAGAAGAAAATGCTAGTATACTTGCTTAAACATATGTACTTTCATTTTAAAAGCTTCTTTACTTTTTCCTCTAAGATGACACTATTATAAGCACCTTAATTCTTTATGATGATTCTTTAATTCACATTTTTACAAGAAAGTATATACTACGTGATGGCTTTTTATTCTTTTATTCTCTATAGCTATACAATATTACATAATCAGTCAAAAGAATGAGATGGTTAAAATGTCCCCACCCCAAGTTTCCCAGGATCTTTTTTTACTCTTATATCTTAGACATATGAAGAAAGAAACTGTTTTCGTCCTGGGAGTCAAACAGGAATGCAGGACCTGTCATTATAACCATTATAAGCTTTATTTTGCCCTCAAAATGTTTTCTACTTTTAGGTACTCTTTTGAATTATCTACATCATAAATGATTGACTTTGTGGAAATCCAGCTATTTCTAATTGAATTCAATGTACTCTTAATCTTCCTACCTTACATTTCAGTAATCCTTACATTTGCTTTGGCCATACAATATATGCAGTGAGATAGTTATAACTTGGAGGGTAGTATGGCCTCTGTGTGAGGGTGCCTCTCAACAGCTATGTAACAATCCATGTTTTTAGGGTCTCCTCAGCTAGATTATATACTCTTGGAGGGTCAGGCCAATGGATTAATGGGTGGTTTTGTTTTTGTTTTTGATTTTCATAACCACCACAATGCCCTTTTTAAACTATGCAAAACTATATAGTAGATGTTTGTAAATGTTTATTAAATAAATGTGCTACTATCTACATATAAACAATTCTCCTTGAAATTTTCCTACATCCTAGAGATATGGTGTCTACACTGTGAGATCTATTACTTTGATAATTTCATACTTGTGATGCTTCAATAGTCAGGAATCTGAAGATGTATGCTCTCCATGGGGTTAGTCTTTGATGGAATAACGTAAATTCTTTTGAAAAAGTTATAATTATTTCACTTATTTTTTAAAGTCTGCTAAAGAAGTTAAAGCATTTTTAACTTTCTATTGTTTTCTGAAATTAAGATATTAAAATAAGATAATTTTAAGTTAAAAAAGATAGTTTTTGAAAAATACTGAGAATCTCATTACATTCAAGGAAATGTTGAACACCCAGGCCTTCGAAAGAGCAGAAAGTATGACCATTTCAGGGACTTAATAAGAATCCATTGACATTCCCGGGGCAAGTTGTTTCTTTACTTTATCACTGAGTGTATTGGTATGAAGAGCCATTTCCTGAAGGCTCTGTAAGAGTTCTCTGGGTCTGAACCTAAATTGTAATGGCCTCTAAAGTATAGAAATAATGAAATTTCTCCTTGAGAGCCAAGATCCATTACCCCGGGTGTTATGGGCTGAATTGTGTTCCCTTAAATTTTGTGTGTTGAAATCTTAAAACCTAGTACCTTAGAATGTTACTGTATTTGTAGATAGTGTCTTTAGAAAAGTAATTAAGTTAAAATGAGGTGGACCCTCATTCAATATAGTGGGTGACTTCATAAGAAGTCTGTACGTGGGCATGTAGAGGTAGAAGACCATGTGAAGACACAGGGAGAAGATAGCCATCTACAAGCCAAGGAGAAGGGCCTCAGAAGAAACCAATCCTGTCAGCACCTTGATCTTGAACTTACAGCCTCCAGAATTGTGAGAAAATAAATTTCTATTTTTTAAGCCACTCAATCTGTGATATTTTGTTATGGCAGCCCTAGCAAACTAATATACCAGCCAACGTTGGTATGATCCTTTTCGTTTCTTCCTTTGGTACAAATCCTCTCAAATCTCTCCTTTGCTTAAAAATGAAAGAGAAACTTCGTAGAATGCAAATCTGAGCACTACACACAGAGGTCAGCAGGCCTGATTCTAATCAAGGTGGTCTCTAGCAGCATGAGGATGCCAACATTCTCTTCTTTGAATTCCATTCATCCTGGTAAGTGACTCTTTCTTGGGAAAAAAAACAAAACAAAACAACAAACAGATTCAGAAACCTAAGGTCAAGAACTAAACTTTTGAGTGGAGCTTTTATTTCTGAGAATGGTACAATCAATTTTTTCAGAGAAATCTTCTCTGTTAAAAAAAAAAAAAAAAAAGCTGCACAAAATAAAGTACATATATCTATGTGAAGGCACTGGAGAACTACCCAAGTAATGAGGACTGAGGATTTGTGCACACTTGAATCCAGAAAAGAATGAGAGCAGATGTAGACAAGTCCAGCATCATGTGCTTCTTTTCTCTTCAATATGTTTACCGGTTCCTAAAGAGGCAGCTCAGAGGTGGGGAAGCTGAGCAGCACTTTAGGCTGACTCATGGGGCAGCAGGGATTGCAGTTCAGGACCCATATATGAGAAAAACCCAGCACCTAGAATGGTTACACACTAAAGAACAAAAGCAAACAGAAAAAGGCCCTCAGAGGGACTAAAGCCCAGGTTGGAGTCATTTCAGTGACTGATAAAATTAATGTCAATTGGAGTTGCTAGCACCCTTAACTGAGCTGCCTGCCAGAAATAAAAGTAAATCCTCTGTAGGTAAAGATATATCATCCAGAGCCTGATATGATCTCCTTGAACTTTATGTATAATCTGTACTCAAGCAAATCAAATAAGATGAAGCAAACAAATACAACAAAAACTAGAGAAGACATGAATCTGAATTTAAATGACAAGCAAAAAGTCATTAGGAAAAAATATGTGGAAGATTCAGATCATAGAATGATCATAAAAGGACTTTAAAATAAGTGTGATAAATAGAATTTATTCAAGGAATTTAAAGGAGTTCAAGGAATTTAAAATAGAAAATTTCAAATGGCACTTAGAGATGTAAGAAAGAATGAATAGCAAAAGGAAAAGTATACATATGGGAGAAGAAAAATATATAATGGTGGAGTAAGGACCTCTGAAAATATATTCCTCTATAAAAACTACGAGAACATTAGAAAAATTATCAAAGCCAATTTATTTCAGAACTCTGGAAATTTATCAAAGGATTGTGACAATCTGAAGAGTGTTATTCATGAAAAACGACAATCTTTTTTTTTTTAACATCTTTATTAGAGTATAATTGCTTTACAATGGTGTGTTAGTTTCTGCTTTATAACAAAGTGAATCAGTTATACATATACATATATCCCCATATCTCTTCCCTCTTGCGTCTCGCTCCCTCCCACCCTCCCTATCCCACCCCTCTAGGTGGTCACAAAGCACTGAGCTGATCTCCCTGTGCTATGTGGCTGCTTCCCACTAGCTATCTATTTTACGTTTGGTAGTGTATATATGTCCATTCCACTCTCTCACTTTGTCACAGCGTACCCTTCCCACTTCCCATATCCTCAAGTCCATTCTCTAGTAGGTCTGTGTCTTTATTCCCATCTTGCCCCTAGGTTCTTCATGACCTTTTTTTTTTCTTTCTTTCTTTCTTAGATTCCATAAATATGTGTTAGCATACGGTATTTGTTTTTCTCTTTCTGACTTACTTCACTCTGTATGACAGACTCTAGGTCCATCCACCTAACTACAAATAACTCAATTTCGTTTCTTTTTATGGCTGAGTAATATTCCATTGTATATATATGCCACATCTTCTTTATCCATTCATCTGTTGATGGACACTTAGGTTGCTTCCATGTCCTGGCTATTGTAAATAGAGCTGCAATGAACATTTTGGTACATGACTCTTTTTGAATTATGGTTTTCTCAGGATATATGCCCAGTAGTGGGATTGCTGGGTCATATGGTAGTTCTATTTTTAGTTTTTTAAGGAACCTCCATATTGTTCTCCATAGTGGCTGTATCAGTTTACATTCCCACCAACAGTGCAAGAGGGTTCCCTTTTCTCCACACCCTCTCCAACATTTATTGTTTGTAGATTTTTTGATGATGGCCATTCTGACCGGTGTGAGATGATATCTCATTGTAGTTTTGATTTGCATTTCTCTAATGATTAAGGATGTTGAGCATTTTTTCATGTGTTTTTTGGCAATCTATATCTTCTTTGGAGAAATGTCTATTTAGGTCTTCTGCCCATTTTTGAATTGGGTTGTTTGTTTTTTTGATATTGAGCTGCATGAGCTGCCTGTAAATTTTGGAGATGAATCCTTTGTTAGTTGTTTCATTTGCAAATATTTTCTCCCATTCTGAGTGTTGTCTTTTGGTCTTGTTTATGGTTTCCTTTGCTGTGCAAAAGCTTTTAAGTTTCATTAGGTCCCATTTGTATATTTTTGTTTTTATTTCCATTTCTCTAGGAGGGGGGTCAAAAAGGATCTTGCTGTGGTTTATGTCATAGAGTGTTCTGCCTATGTTTTCCTCTAAGAGTTTGATAGTGTCTGGCCTTACATTTAGGTCTTTAATCCATTTTGAGTTTATTTTTGTGTATGGTGTTAGGGAGTGTTCTAATTTCATACTTTTACATGTACCTGTCCAGTTTTCCCAGCACAACTTATTGAAGAGGCTTTCTTTTCTCCACTGTATATTCTTGCCTCCTTTATCAAAGATAAGGTAACCATATGTGCGTGGGTTTATCTCTGGGCTTTCTATCCTGTTCCATTGATCTATATTTCTGTTTTTGTGACAGTACCATACTGTCTTGATTACTGTAGCTTTGTAGTATAGTCTGAAGTCGGGGAGCCTGATTCCTCTGGCTCTGTTTTTCTTTCTCAAGATTGCTTTGGCTATTTGAGGTCTTTTGCGTTTCCATACAAATTGGGAAATTTTTTGTTGTAGTTCTGTGAAAAATGCCAGTGGTAATTTGATAGGGATTGCATTGAATCTGTAGATTGCTTTGGGTAGTAGTCATTTTCACAATGTTGATTCTTCCAATCCAAGAACATGGTATATCTCTCCATCTATTTGTATCATCTTTAATTTCTTTCATCAGTGTCTAATAATTTTCTGCATACAGGTCTTTTGTCTCCTTAGGTAGGTTTATTCCTAGATATTTTATTCTTTTTGTTGCAGTGGAAAATGGGAGTGTTTTCTTAATTTGACTTTCAGATTTTTCATCATTAGTGTATAGGAATGCTAGAGATTTCTGTGCATTAATTTTGTATCCTACTACTTTACCAAATTCATTGATTAGCTCTAGCAGTTTTCTGGTAGCATCTTTAGGATTCTCTATGTATACAGTCATGTCATCTGCAAACAGTGACAGCTTTACTTCTTCTTTTCCGATTTGGATTCCTTTTATTTCTTTTTCTTCTCTGACTGCTGTGGCTAACACTTCCAAAACTATGTTGAATAATAGCGGTGAGAGTGGGCAACCTTGTCTTGTTCCTGATCTTAGTGGAAATGATTTCAGTTTTTCACCTTTGAGGGTGATGTTGGCTGTGGGTTTGTCATATATGGCCTTTATTATGTTGAGGAACGTTCCCTCTATGCCTACTTTCTACAGGGTTTTTATCATAAATGGATGTTGAATTTTGTCAAAAGCTTTCTCTGCATCGATTGAGATGATCATATGGTTTTCTCCTTCAATTTGTTAATATGGTGTATCACATTGATTGATTTGCATATATTGAAGAATCCTTGCATTCCTGGGATAAACCCCACTTGATCATGGTGTATGATCGCTTAATGTGCTGTTGGATTCTGTTTGCTAGTATTTTGTTGAGGATTTTTGCATCTATGTTCATCAGTGATATTGGCCTATAGTTTTCTTTCTTTGTGACATCTTTGTCTGGTTTTGGTATCAGGGTGATGGTGGCCTCGTAGAATGAGTTTGGGAGTGTTCCTCCCTCTGCAATATTTTGGAAGAGTTTGAGAAGGATAGGTGTTAGCTCTTCTCTAAATGTTTGATAGAATTCGCCTGTGAAGCCATCTGGTCCTGGGCTTTTGTTTGGTGGAAGATTTTTAATCACAGTTTCAATTTCAGTGCTTGTGATTGGTCTGTTCATATTTTCTATTTCTCCCTGGTGCAGACTCGGAAGGTTGTGCATTTCTAAGAATTTGTCCATTTCTTCCAGGTTTTCCATTTTATTGGCATTTGGTTGCTTGTAGTAATCTCTCATGATCCTTTGTATTTCTGCAGTGTCAGTGGTTACTTCTCCTTTTTCATTTCTAATTCTATTGATTTGAGTCTTCTCCCTTTTTTTCTTGATGAGTCTGGCTAATGGTCTATCAATTTTGTTTATCTTCTCAAAGAACCAGCTTTTAGTTTTATTGATCTTTGTTATTGTTTCCTTCATTTCTTTTTCATTTATTTCTGATCTGATCTTTATGATTTCTTTCCTCCTGCTAACTTTGGGGTTTCTTTGTTCTTCTTTCTCTAATTGCTTTAAGTGTAAGGTTAGGTTGTTTATTTGAGATGTTTCTTGTTTCTTAAGGTGGGATTGTATTGCTATAAACTTCCCTCTTAGAACTACTTTTGCTGCATCCCATAGGTTTTGGGTCACTGTGTTTTCACTGTCATTTGTTTCTAGGTATTTTTTGATTTCCTCTTTGATTTCTTCAGTGATCTCTTGGTTATTAAGTACTGTATTGTTTAGCCTCCATGTGCTTGTAGTTTTTACAGACTTTTTCCTGAAATTGATATCTAGTCTCATAGCGTTGTGGTCGCAAAAGATACTTGATACAATTTCGATTTTCTTAAATTTACCAAGGCTTGATTTGTGACCCAAGATAGGATCTATCCTGGAGAATGTTCCATGAGCACTTGACAAGAATGTGTATTCTGTTATTTTTGGATGGAATGTCCTATAAATATCAATTAAGTCCATCTTGTTTACTGTGTCATTTAAAGCTTGTGTTTCCTTTTTTATTTTTATTTTGGATGATCTGTCCATTGGTGAAAGTGGGGTGTTAAAGTCCCCTACTATGATTGTGTTACTGTCGATTTCCCCTTTTATGGCTGTTAGTATTTGCCTTATGGATTAAGGTGCTCCTATGCTGGGTGCATAAATATTTACAATTGTTATATCTTCTTCTTAGATCGATCCCTTGATCATTATGTAGTGTCCTTCTTGGTCTCTTGTAATAGTCTTTATTTTAAAGTCTATTTTGTCTGATATGAGAATTGCTACTCCAGCTTTTTTTTTATTTCAATTTGCATGGAATATCTTTTCCCATCCCCTCACTTTCAGTCTGTATGTGTCCCTAGGTCTGAAGTGAGTCTCTTGTAGACGGAATATATATGGGTCCTGTTTTTGTATCCATTCAGCCAGTCTATGTCTTTTGGTTGGAGCATTTAATCCATTTACATTTAAGGTAATTATCGATATGTATGTGTCTATTCCCATTTTCTTAATTGTTTTGGGTTTGTTATTGTAGGTCTCTTCCTTCTCTTGTGTTTCCTGCCTAGAGAAGTTCCTTTAGCATTTGTTGTAAAGCTGGTTTGGTGGTGCTGAATTCCCTTAGTTTTTGCTTGTCTGTAAAGGTTTTAATTTCTCTGTCAAATCTGAATGAGATCCTTGCTGGGTAGAGTAATCTTGGTTGTAGGTTTTTCTCCTTCATCACTTTAAATATGTCCTGCCACTCCCTTCTGGCTTGCAGAGTTTCTGCTGAAAGATCAGCTGTTAACCTTATGGGGATTCCCTTGTGTGTTATTTGTTGTTTTTCCCTTGCTGCTTTTAATATATTTTCTTTGTATTTAATTTTTGATAGTTTGATTAATATGTGTCTTGGCATGTTTCTCCTTGGATTTATCCTGTATGGGACTCTCTGTACTTTCTGGAGTTGATTGACAATTTCCTTTCCCATGTTAGGGAAGTTTTCAACTATAATCTCTTCAAATATTTTCTCAGTCCCTTTCTTTTTCTTTTCTTCTTCTGGGACCCCTATAATTCGAATGTTGGTGTGTTTAATGTCATCCCAGAGATCTCTGAGACTGTCCTCAGTTCTTTTCATTCTTTTTTCTTTATTCTGCTCTGCAGTAGTTATTTCCACTATTTTATCTTTCAGGTCACTTATCTGTTCTTCTGCCTCAGTTATTCTGCTATTGATCCCTTTTAGATAATTTTTAATTTCATTCATTGTGTTGTTCATCATTGTTTGTTTGCTCTTTAGTTCTTCTAGGTCCCTGTTAAGCGTTTCTTGTATTTTCTCTATTCTATTTCCAAGATTTTGGATCATCTTTACTATCATTATTCTGAATTCTTTTTCAGGTAGTCTCCCTATTTCCTCTTCACTTGTTAGGTCTGGTGTGTTTTTACCTTGCTCCTTTATCTGCTGTGTGTTTTTCTGTCTTCTCATTTTGCTTAGCTTACTGTGTTTGGGGTCTCCTTTTCGCAGGCTGCAGGTTCATAGTTCCCGTTGTTTTTGGTGTCTGTCTCCAGTGGCTCAGGTTGGTTCAGTGGGTTGTGTAGGCTTCCTGGTGGAGGGGACTAGTGCCTGTGTTCTGGTGGATGAGCCTGGATCTTGTCTTTCTGGTGGGCAGGTCCACATATGGTGGTGTGTTTTGGGATGTCTGTGGCCTTATTATGATTTTAGGCAGCCTCTGTGCTAATGGATGGGGCTGTGTTCCTGTCTTGCTAGTTGTTTGGCATAGGGTGTCCAGCACTGTAGCTTATTGGTCGTAGAGTGAAGCTGGGTCTTGGCGTTGAGATGGAGATCTCTGGGAGATTTTTGCCATTTGATATTATGTGGAGCTGGGAGGTCTCTTGTGGACCAGTGTCCTGAAGTTGGCTCTCCCACCTCAGAGGCACAGCCCTGACGCCTGGCTGGAGCACCAAGAGCCTTTCAACCACACGGCTCAGAATAAAAGGGAGAAAAAATAGAAAGAAAGAAAGAAGATAAAATAAAATAAAATAAAGTTATTGAAA